>NW_024097513.1:0-13806 GCF_016545835.1 Crotalus tigris
CGGCTCCATTGTTTTCCTCGGCGGTGCCTCTTCAATATGTCGATCTCTGCTTCCTCTGCCAAGACGTACCATTCCTCAAGTCGATGTGGGTCCCCTCGGGGCAGGCAAGAATCATATAGATCATAGTTTAGTCCGTCTTTGAAATGGCCAAGGAGGATGTCTTCTGGCCAATTCAGTTTGCTGGCAATGGCCCGGAATTCTTGTGTATACTCGGCCACTGGGCGTTTGCCCTGCCTCCTCGTTGTTATTCTTTCAATCGTCTTCTCAAAGAGGACATGAAACGGTTGAAGTTACTGAGTTCTGGGGCATTGGAGTCATGCAAGTTCACTACCCAATCCGCAGCTGGTCCATCCAGGGCAGATTGCACGATCCGGATGCGGGCTTTGTCGCTGGGAAGGTCCTGCCCATATTCCTCCATGTAGCTGAGGACTTGGGTTAGGAAAAATCCCAAGCGTGTTGGCTCCCCTTTGAATTTCACTTCCCACGGTGGACGTCTTGGAATGGATCGGTGCCTCTGTTGTGGGTGGTAGTGCCTTCCGTCCAGATTGCCATCTGTGGTCCGGTAGGGGGTGGGAGCTCCTGGATCAGTATATTGTCTCCTTGGGGTTCGTGCAGTTTCCACGTCCCCATCGTGTCTCTCCCTATTGGTGCTCCAGGAACTGGGCGTGCCTTAGGGTTCAGCTATTCTACCTCTCCTCAGGAGCTGCGAGTTCTCATTCATCTAGTCCATTGGCCTGTCTCCTAGAATCCAGTCTGAGTACGGTGCCCAGCTTCCTCCTCTTCACTTGCGTGCAGGGATTTCTTTCTCCATCTCCTGCTTCCATTCTGGTTGCTTGGTCCCTCGTCTCAGGGTCACTTTTCTTGATTCCTTTCCCCACTCGCTTTTCTTTCCAACGCCCCTCGACCAGCGAGGCTTGTGGTCCTGTGTCTCCACCACTTCTTCTTCTGAGAAATCTGGCCTCTCGGATCCCAACATCTGGCAAGGTTCCAACTGGGTCAGCGGCTCTCTTTCCAGGGAGTTTTCTCCCTCTCTTGCTTCGTTGTCTGACATGGTAAATTTTTGCAACATCCCCCGGCAAGGGTCGAACCTTCCAGGTGTATTAGATTTTGCAAGTCCTGTCTAATGTTAAGGACCCACCCCACTTTGCAATCTAAGCTGAACAGATACTCTTGGAATCATGCCTCCTTCCACCAGGAATGCCTTTATTTAAGAGAAAATGGTTGCAGGCATGCTAGACAGGACTTGGGGTTCAACTCTCCCATTTCAAGTTTTAAGGCGATTCCCCAGTACATTCCCACCCAAGTCACCCACCCTTCCAGATTGATGAGTTTCAAGTATCACAATTTCCATCCCCTTTCTTCTTCCGTCTGGATGGAGACTTCAGATAACTACATGAAAGGCAATTACTCTTCTTTGATATGTTAACGCTTAGAGGCCACAATAAACACACATTCAGTCCTTTGAAGTGTGCTGAAGGAAGTGAGGGCCATAAAGCCCCTTTGCTCTCCCCCTTTTCTCCCTCTTATGGCAGAATCCAGAGAAGGCAGAATTGGGAGTTTCTATGTTTGATAATTAAAGATGAAATATAATTGGATTCTGACAGTGCCATTGTTTCACCTGAACTCAGTTACAGTCAATAACTGAGCACTTATTGGTTAAATGTCAACTTCATTCACTTCTTAGCCAAAGATAGCGTATTCTGATTGGCTGCTTGTTCTCAACAGATGCTACCGACCCACATAGCCTCAATATATTTAATTCCTCCTAGAATAAACAGGTGTATCAGTTAGGAGTTTACCTTGATTCCATTCTTCCACCGAAAGCATAGGAGAGTGAATGATGCATCACTTATGAACCTACCTGGATCAGCATAGACTAGCCCCAGTAATCTATCCCTAGTAACCTCTTGGTTAGATTAGTGCAATGCACTCTGCATAAGATTGTTCTTGAAAATGTCTGGAAACTGAACTATTAAGTGGAATAGCTAAGTCATCCTGAAAAACTGCACTTGAGCTAACACACAACCAAAGGTTCTGACCCAAGTACTCAATAATTACCTCTCCTAATAAGAACTGGGTTTTTTGGATGGTTTAATTCACAGTGCAGTATGTAGAGTAAAACTTTTTAAGTTGCAGTGTCCCAATTATGTTATGGAGCTCTCTTCCTGAAGGAAGTAAGGACTAGTCTCCACACCATTTTCTTTTCATTTGCAGCTGAAGGATCAGATCCATAGACACCAGAATGTCTACTAGACTGGCTGTTATATTACTTTCCTTTTTAAAAATAATTCCAATTTTGTGTTTATGGCTTCTTAAAGATTGTTGATATAATTATTTAATAATTTCATATTGATTTCTTGTAAACCACTCTAGCCTTCAGTAGAAAGTAGGAAGGGCAGAATGCAAGTATTCATTCATTTATTCTGTTTATAATATACTGAAGTTCTTTGGATAGATTATGAAGTCACTTTCTAAAATGATTTTAAGAAAAAAATGAAGAATTAAGATATCATGGTTAGTGATCATTGAATTTCTTATTCTGTATGTCTAATAATTTAGATTTGTAGTTAACTAAGATTTATCCATTCATACAGAATGGGAAGATCAGAATAAAACTTACATATCTGTCTCTATTGGTAGAATAAAAGATTTAGCTTTAGAATCCAAATTCTAAACTTCCATTTCCATAAAATGTCTCCCCTGCTTTTAATGACAAGGAATTTGTACTTATGGTGAAATGAGACATCTGTTTATAATTTGTTTTTCTATAAATAGTAAAGATAAGGCTTTCTAATATAATGACAAAAAGGCTGCATTTTCCCCAGTTCTGTTAAGGATATCTGTGATTAACTAAATATAATTTTGCTTTCCTTCAGAAGATAAACACTCTGAATTCATTGGGAAGGGTGTGGACAGTGCATCATTCTCCAGAGAGTATTTAGTAAAACATTTCCATTATGTGAATTCAAATTTTATTCATATGTTTTTTGTCAGGTGCACACTGGATGTTTTGTCATTAAGGAAGTATCAAGAATATTGGGAAGAATATCAGTCGCATGGGACTAGTTATAACAGGAACCAACCTAGGTTAAAAGAAGCTAACATCCAGAGTCTTTGTGAAGTTTGAATCTCCTTGTTTTAATTTATTTTAAATTATAGCTATTGTTTGCCTGACCAAAAATACAGAAACTCAACACCCTCAGGACAAGAGAAAACATTTAGCATTTTAACAAAATATTTATCCAGACTTCATAGTTAGGTATGAGGTACACTTTTATTAATAACATTGGAAAAAGATTGTCTGTGAGACATCTTAGAATAACACGAGAGAAATTAGTGCCTGACATATATTTTCAGAGTATAAAGAAGATATAGAAATGTTTCATGATTTCTTACCTCATTCACTATGCTTACCCTTAACTTGCAGTATTAGTGTTTTATGGTTTCATATGACAGGAAACTAGACATTACAACTCATCTACAGACTTCATAGTATATAAGCTTAGGTAATACAATTCTCTGAGAGGTAGTCTATCTCAAAAAGTTACTGGAAGAGTAATGTGAATAAATGCACTGATTTATGTGGATGCAAATGAAAGCAACATGCTAAAAATTATTAATGGCTCAGAAATCCACATCTCTTTCCTGACAATGTTTAATTCATATATGTTATTACCTGGGAAGATTTCTTTTTATAATTTGCAGGTTGCCTTAATTATTGGAGTGATTTGATATAAATTAAACATTTAATAAAATAAGTACTTATAAAGAAGTTATTGTAGCTATTACTAAAGTTTTTGTTGCCCAATTCCATTCAAAGTAACAAATATCTTAAGGACAAGGAGCATGACTTGAAATAAAACAGTATGAGTGTTTAATCAGAGTAATTTAGTCTCATGTTTTGCCTATGGACTGTTTCTGCTTTTCAATATCAATGTTCTTATTTTTCTTTGTGCTTATGGTCTTCCTCCTCAGCTGCTTAAAGTGATCCATTTGGGAGGCTGGATTCAGATATAATGGCATAGCATGAAAGAGCCATAGTTAACATTCAACAGATATGCTTGCTTGTCCCAAAACTTTGCTTTTCCCAAATGTGAGAAAGTATAATACATTGTACACTGGTTTGTACTGGCCTGCTCTTGAAAATTGTTCAGAAGCTACAACTGGTGCAGAATACAAATATGCAGACAGTAATAGGCATAACTCAGTATGTCCATGAGGAATATGGTAGGTCATATGGTTAGGACACTGGGTTGACAAGCAGCAAGCCCACATTTGAGACCTGAATGCTGCCTTGGAGTGGGGTGAACTCCTGTCATTTGCTCCAGCTCCTGCCAGGGACATGAAAGGACCCCTCAATTGGGCAATGATAATGTCACCAACTAATCCTTTCAACCCAGAAGCACCTCGGTGCTTCCAACACAAGTCCAATGTGAGGCAATGTGAGTATGTTCATGTAACATGACTGGCTCCTAAACTACAGTAGGGTTTTGTTTTGGCTTCCAGATACAAACCAAGTGCCACTTACCACCTTTGTAACATAGGCCCATATCTGAAGGAACACAATTTCTGCTTATCCTATATGATTGCATAGAGCGAGTATACTTTAGGTCTCATGTTACTTGAGAGGATCCAGGAACTGGTGTTTTTTATCACTATATCTGCCATCTGGAATAATGTCCCCCCCTCCCCCGATCGATATCCATATAGCCTCTACTCTGGTTGAGTTTATAGAAAATATTTCTTGACCCCAAGACATTGAGTTAAGGTGAGCCTTTTATAGGATTATATTGGTTTCCTGAAATGTTTCCTCTTCTGGAATACATTGTTGTTTTGTTTGTATATTTGCTCTGACTGTTTTTAAAGTTATATGCCCAGAATTATTACAGACTTGAGTAAACATCTAAATAATAACTCTAACCCCCATCCTATTTTATTCTTGCTTGGTTTCATTGAATATAGTTTAAACAAACTACATTTTACCAGGAAGTAGGAACTGTGGTTTGGAAGAGGAATTTAGGTAGAAATAAAGAGGAGCGATGTGAAAGTGTGCTTGCACAAAGGTTTTCATGACCGATTCCCATAGAAGGAATACAAGATTTTGATTATATGCAAACCTGGTTACAGTGGAAGGATGTGATGAGCATGACGATGTAACTCACCACAACCAACACACATCTAGAGGGAAGTGTGACCAAAGAACCCATAAGGAAACAAAAGGGCCTTCAAAATACAGTGTAAAAATAAACACATGTCAGTTCATCAAGGATTATGAAGCATGGAGGGCACTTTTGAACACTGGTGCCACAGAAATGAACTCTCTGTTGAGTAAGTAATGTGAGACGAAATGGCCCCTTAGACTGCCAGGTCTCAAACTCTTCAGCATTTTTTTGTTGATTGTGATGAACTCTCCCATTGTACAATTGCTAAAGGCATTTCAATCCTCCTCATATTTTCCTAGAATGTTAAACATCAACACCCATAGGTAATCCATTGTTAAATGTTACAGCCTTACCCTCGGAACAAATGGTGCTTCCATCAGAGGCAATGACAGAAATCCTTTATAATGATCCCGTTGCAGGACAGTTTGATGCACGGGGGCCTTTAATTCTCAGTGCCGATCATGCTTTTCAGAAGCTGGCCTGCTGCAGTATCCTGTTTATACAATGTCTTCCTTTTAATCATTTCAGGAGTGCACTCAATTTATTTTCACATCATTCTTTGCCATGAAATGTACCATTTATAAACATCTTTAAACTACAGTTGCCCTTTCCAAGGTCAGATAGGGCAAGCGGTCCATCAGCCGCACCTCCAACTATAAAGTAGCTCAGATGTGTCATCTGACTTAAACCAATAAATAATAAAGATGGATGAAAGCAGCTCTTAAGGGAACCTTCACAATATGTTACATTTGCACAGTTGCCTTAATGATCAGCCATTAAGAAGAGAAACAAAGACAATTTATTTTTAGCATGCATTCAGCTGCACTTGGTATCTGCCAAATATTAACTTTCTCTTGTTCTTTTGCAATATCTGCAGGGTAGTTCTCGCTGTTGAAACCACTGGCTACTTTATGGATTTGTTTTGCAACTTGCCCATGGATATGCTTAGTTCACTGTCCAATTTAAAAACTAAAAAAAACCCAACACCTTATTTTTTTACTCCAAAATGGGCCACTTCTCTGTAGATTTGAAATAAGAAATGTAGAATATTCTTGATGGGTTCCCTGGGTTATGTTTGAATGATATAATACTAAACTGCAAATCAAGGACCATTTTGAGACTATAAGAGCTAATTCCAGTAATTCAGCCACCCTGTTCCTGTGTGATGTTTCATTTCTTTTCAAATATATATTCTGAGTCTGATAAAAATGTCATTCAACTTTTTAAAATTACAGTGGAAATGAAAGTAATACATTTTCTACAATAAAAAAATAAAATCAAAGGCATTGTGTATCTAATTATTACTGTTGCTAGTGTTAGAATAATAGTACTATACTGGTATACTAGTGATAAGCACTTTCCAAAGAGTGCAAATGTATATATGCTTTAGGGATGGGAAAGAAATTCAGTCAGTCATATTTCATTTCTGACTTAACTAATTTTGCACTTTCAAACTAATGTGTGAAAATGCAATTATAGAAAATGCTATTTTTCTTTTTATTACAAACTTTTTCAAAGCTTACAATGCAATTCTCCAGTTTAAAAAGTTATACAAAAACCCTTTGTCATATCTTAGGGGGCATGAGGGGAAAGACTACAGGTAAGAATGAATGTCTGTAAATATATAAAATTAAAGGTTTCCCTGTCCAGTCATGTCTGACTCTAGGGGGAGGGGTTTATATCCATTTCTTAGCCGATGAAGCCAATGTTGTCCAAAGACAATTTTCATGATCATGTGGCCAGCAGGATTATACACTAAGGGGCATGAAATGCTGTTACTTTCCCACCAAAATGGTACCTATTTATCTACTCATATTTGCATGCTTTCGAACCGCTAGGTTGGCAGAAGTTAATGCAAGCAATGGAAGCTCACCACATTGCATGAGGCTTCGCATCTTGAACTCAGGCTGACAAGTTCAGTATCTTTAACCACTGAGCCATCACACTTCCTTGTAAATATATAAATGTGTTTTTCACTAGGAGGAAAGTTGATTGCAAAAAAATGTTAGTTAGGCAAAAATTTTATGCAAGAAACTGTACATAGATGATTAGGGGACTGGAGGCTAAAACATATAAGGAACGGTTGCTAGAATTGGGTATGTCTAGTTTAACGAAGAGAAGGGCAAGGGGGGACATGATAGCAGTATTCCAACATCTCAGGGGCTGCCACAAAGAAGAGGGAATTAAGTTATTTTCCAAAGCACCTGAAGGCAGGACAAGAAGCAACGGGTGGAAACTAATCAAGGAGAGAAGCAACCTAGAACTAAGGGGAAACTTCCTGACAGTGAGAACAATTAATCAGTGGAACAGCCTGCCTCCAGAAGCAGTAAATGCTCCAACACTGGAAGTTTTTAAGAAGAGACTGGACAGCCATTTGTCTGAAATGGTGTAGGATTTCCTGCCTGAGCAGGGGGTTGGACTAGATGACCTTCCAACTTTACTACTATTACTATATATGTGAATTGTTTTGGTGAGAGGAAAACATTTTAAAAACACTCTCATGTAGGTGTAGAGTCAGGACAAAACAAATATAAGAAAAATGGAAATGGAAATATATGTATGAAATCACTGCAATCATAGTAAACACTGGTGCATAGGTATGCATAGCAATAAACATAACAGTCTTCTAAACAAACCACCATTATAATAAATACAGCAAAAGGAACAAATACAAGAACTACTGACATATTTGTCCATGCCTTCATATGAGCAGTAACAAACATAGCAGTTATAGCTTCCATTTCTGATTTTCAGTTTGTTCTTTATTATAACATTAATTACTTTTTCATGTGCCACCTTTGTTCTTGCAGTTCTTCTCATGTTATTTACATGGAGACACAATGCTCATCTGTCTTTGATATTCTGTGCCATAATTCTTCTCTCCTTTGCTGATACTTCTGAGTTTTTCTCAGTTTCCTGGCATAAAAAAGGTAAGTGACTTCATGTCTATCATGTGACAGTTATAACTGTCTACATGCAGATAAAGTAAGTTGATGGATGTGCTGCTTGTTGCCACAACAGCCTCTGATTTTAGACTGACAAAACTTTTTCATATTGTTATGTTTAGGGGTTGAGACATTTGGTATTTCCTTTCATTCTCCAAGGTGAAAGGTCAAATGCTCCATAATACATTTTTGTGCTCTGTCAGTATTATGAAGTCTTTCATTTCTATGGGTGAGGAATCGGCAGATAGAAAGAGGTTGGTTTTGTGTTTCTGAAGCTGACTATATAAACTTTCAGTTGGAGGAAGGTGCCAAAGTCTGATCATCATAGTCACAGCTCAGGAGATGAATGATGGAGGTTCTGTATAATACAATGGGATTTTGTATGAGTGTGTGCACTAAAATTCAGCTGGATTGTCCAAATGGTGATGGCCTTTGCTGGATGAGATTGAACATTTGTTTAAAATTAACAGGTTATCAGTAAATGAATTAACTAGAATATACTGGTGTACATATTGTTTTTCTAGGAGATGCCTTACATTTTAAAAATGAAATGCTGATATGCCCTACATATAGCTTATTGAATGTTTACATATATGTAAAAAACAAATCAAATCTGAACATATCATTAAATCATACAAGATTAGACAAGAATGATTGAGGCACAAATTAACTAGATGGCTAGTAAGCCAGAAAAGAATAATGTATGGAAGCAAGTGAGAAATAACAAAGCAAATACATTAAAATAACAAAGCATAGTGAAAGATTATGACCCTCAGGATTAGCAACCTAATTTCCATATTGATAGGTCCCAGGTTGTGTGAATTGGAAAGAAAGTTTCCAATTCCATCTCCTTGAGTACAGGTTCTCCACAGGGCTGTATCCTGAGTCCGCTACTGTTCACCTTGATGATCCAAGACCTCTGTGCCAAATCTGCTACGAATCATATTGTGATGATGATGATGATGATGATGATGATGACACGGCAGTGGTGGATCTTATCCAGGATGAGAATGAAGATGCTTATAGGAAAGATTGTAATGTATTTCCCTGATTACTAAGAATTTATTTTTCTCCATCTGTCACTTGCATGGGCAGTGCTATTGTAAAGTGCAATGACATGTATTATAACATACTATTTATAGAAAGATATTTCATTCAATGCTATTATTTAATAAAATTGACAAACAGGAAGCCTGATTTACTAGACACTAAAGTGTATAGACCTATTAAATTAGCAGTAAAAGGAACCTGATGTTAAAAGTATAAATTATTAAGGTTATCTGTCAAAGGGTATATCCTGACTTTGTGCCCAAAATCTTGACAAATATTCCATGAAGAATTAAATTCCTCGAGCTCATTATGCCAAATATGTGAAATAGAAAACTGGAAACATTTTCAGCACAAAAATGTAAATGTTCTTCCGCAGTTATGAACACATGGACTTTTATTTTTCTATGGGCACTGCACAAAAAGTACCATATAATTATTTCAAGTTATTTTGAAAAAAAGCAGATCTATCTGGTCCACTGTATCAGAGCTAGCAGGAGACCCCTGTGTGAAGTGAACACTGCTGCTGCCATTATCACTACTGAGAAAATGATGATCGTGATTATATTCCCATGTGGTATTTCTCTAAACAATGTCATAGTTACCTCAAGAAATATTTCAAAATATGGTATGCTGACTTTAAGTATTAGCCAAGTTAATCCTCTGAAACACTTGTTGAGTGAAGGGTATATTTTAAAATGGTCTATTGAAACATTTAAAATTAGAATCCTTCACCAAGGTAAGAGTTTTCTAGATAAGTCTGATAAAATGCTATCAAACTGAAAAGTGGAGGATTTAAAGAAGAGGAAAGAAAGCAATGACAAGTATATGCATGGACCAGGCAATTTAATCTCTATAGGCCTGATATCTCATTTGTTGCACATTAATAAAATGAGGTTCTAAGAATTAGTTTCATATATGCATGTATGTTTGTATGTATGTATGTATGCATATGTGTATGTTTATGTATACATAAAGAAACTAAAATAAAATGCCCTACAACTAAAATATATTAAGATTTTAAGGTCAAAGATTTTTCTGGAAAAGATATCATTTGCAAATTCAAACTAAATACCAAAAATGTGTAAGCAACTCCAGTAGAATCTGATCTACTACATATAAATAGAATTAATAATTTTTAGATGTTTAATGTTTATAGTAGAGAAAATGAATGCATATGTGTCTAATTTGCTATGATGAAAATACCAGCACTTTGTTCTAGACAAATGATGTAATTGCACTTGAGTTCTTATACATTGTGTTAATATTGAAAATAATCCCCTGGAGAGAGAGATAAATGGAGTGATCTTGATGGTGAGATATGTACATCTGTTTATAAAATATTAATGACTATTGTAAAGGATAAAAAAAAAGTTGTGTGCATCTAATATGGGGTGGAAAATAGGGATCCGCATTCATTGATAAGGATTTCTTTTCCATAAACTGAATGTCATGTATGTGAGACTGAATTATTAGACAATTGCTAATATGATACTTATATGAATTTAATCTTTTTTGTTTCTTTCTATTCTTCCTATTATTAATGGGAAACTATTGAACAATTAGCCAATGGAACAGCTTGCTGAAGTTGTGGGTGGTTCATTGTGGAGGTTTTTAAGAAAAGATTGGATAACCATTGGTTTGGGATGGAATAAGGACTCCTGTCTGGGCAGCAGCTTGAACTACAACACCTTCAAAGACCCTTCCAGCTCTATGATTGGATGATTCCATTATAACATTTCTATAATGAAACACTGATTGTGGAATTCCAACACTGCTATTTTATTAATAATATTTTATTATTAACAATGAAATACTCATGAATATTAATACTCATTAATATTTATATTAAATTTATCAGAATTAAAACAAATGTATACCCTTATTTCTTACAATTGCTTTTTTCTAGTATGCTTGCATCTATTACAAACAATACAAATGAACCAGCTGAACTGAATGTTACAAGAGACTAAGGATGCCTGAATTTTAATAGTAAATTAGTGATAGCAAAGAAGTAACGGGCAAACATATTACCATTTCACTAAATGGGAAGCTAATTATGAAAAGGCTGCCTGCTGAATTAGCATACTTAGGAAGTCCATCAAGTAA
The DNA here is from genome assembly GCF_016545835.1 of Crotalus tigris. Taxonomy (NCBI): domain Eukaryota; kingdom Metazoa; phylum Chordata; class Lepidosauria; order Squamata; family Viperidae; genus Crotalus; species Crotalus tigris. The sequence goes on from NW_024097513.1 coordinate 11,264, forward strand.
ACTGGTGTATCAGTATCTGGTGTAATAAATAAGAACAAAATGTATAGTTTAGATGAAAGAGGATATAAAGAGGTGGATAAAAATAGTTTAATGTTTTCAGGGAAGAATTTAATGTTGGTTAATTAATTGGTTCTGTCAGTGGGCCTGAGAACCCAACTGGTATGAATTTATTTGCTGCTGCCATGGAGTTAGAGTTTTATGTTGTGAATTTTTAATGTTGCAAGCTGCCCAGAGTCACTGTGTGTGAATTGGATGATCATATAAATTTGTTTAAGAAATAAATAATAAAAATGAAGTGAAAATGAAGTTTTTATCAAGACTGAGGTCTGTTCTGGCACCAGTGTTTATATGGATTCAGCTTAAAATTTTGAAATACATGGTTGACTCAAGTTTTATTTGAGGACCAAAGGCCCAGCATCATTTTCTTAAAATTATGTCACTTTCATAGTGATGTTGTTTTAAATTTTCTAATTTTAAATGTTACTAGAGGACTTATTTGCTAACTCCAGTCACGTATTGGAATGAAAACAACACTTACTCGTTACCATTGTTGGCTCAACTTGAAAGTTACAATTTAGTTCCTTTGCAATCCTGGCAAGTTTGGTGTTCCAGAAACAGCAGCAATTTTGTTATGTTTCCAGCACTGAAGCCAATTGGGCATGAAACTTAAGTTTGGTTTTCCCCTCTTGAGAAATGAACATTTTAAAATGGTAACACATTTGTTTTGGAAAATATGTGTCTATTATAGATTCATTACCACCCAAATTGTTAAGTAATTGCATCTTTTAAACCTTTAAGTTTCTGCCAGAGAAATACCAGATTGAACAGTAATATACACAATTAAATCTCTTGCTATGTACATTGTTACGTCCCAATGGCTTCATGGCTTCTAAAATCCTAGAGGCATTGAGTATCCTAGAAAAAGGCTTTTACTAAGATTGACTGACAGTGTACTGCAATTTTTTTAAAAAACCAAAAATACATTTGAAAAATATATAAGAAATTTGGAGTAGATGTTGGAATATCCTATATCCTATATAGCCCAATGACTTCAGAATTTAGATGTGTTTTATTTATTTTATTTATTTATTTATGAGACTTATATATCGCTTTAAGTGCAAACACTCTCTAAGCGGTGTACACCAGTAAGCAATGTATATATATATATTTACATTGCCCCAACAATCTGGGTCCTCATTTTACCTACCCCGGAAGGATGGAGGGCTGAGTCAACCTTGAGCTGGTGAGATTTGAACCGCTGACCTGCTGAACACAGTCAGCTAAAGTGGCCTGCAGTACTGCACTCTAACTGCTGCGCTTTGGTAAATATGTTATGGAAGTGTCTACTTGAAATCCCTTAGACATTATTAATATGATAAACATTTTCTTGGAAGACCAAAGATACTAACTTGACATAAATCGATATTCCTCAAAGTTGGAATCTTTTAATTTATGAAGAAGCTGTGGGGAGAAGAAAATTTAAATTTATACATGTTAATTTAAAGATACTGATGTAATTTTAAAATTATTACATTATTTAAACAGAAATATATTTCTTAACAGTAGAACAAATATTATTAAGGTTAGAAGGGACATTAAAGGACTTCTAGTCCAACCCCCTGCTCGAGCAGGACACCCTATAATATTCTGAACAAACAGCTCTTCACTGTGTCCCTGAAAACTTCCAGTGACAGAACACCCACAACTTCCAAATGTAAAGCATTCTGTTGATTAATTATTCTCACTGTCAGGAAATTTCTCCTTATTTCTAGGTTTAATTTCTCTTTAATGACCCTCCATCTAATATTTCTTGTCCTGCCCTCAGGTGCTTTGGAAAATAGGTTGACCTACTTTTCTCTGTGACCACCATTCAAGTATTAGAAGACTGCTATCATATCAGCCCTCGTCCTTCTCTTTATTAGACTAGACATACCTAGTTCACTCAATTGTTCATTTGGAACACTTGGTTTAACCTCCATACTTCTTATCTTTGTTGCCCTTCTCTGAACTCTTTCTAGGATCTCAACATCTTTTTTGTATCTTGGTGACCAGAATTCAGTGCAGTATTCCAAGTGTAATCTCACTACTGCAATATAAAGTAGTACTGTCTCTTCATGTGATCTTAAAACCATTCTCTGTTGATGCAGCCTAAAACTGCACTTATTTTTTGGCAGCTGTATCACACACTGCTGGCTCATACATAAGTCATGCTCTACTAGGACACCTAGATCCCTTTCATAGTACTGTTGAGGCAGGTTTTGGTTTTGGTTTTTCCTGCCTATGTATAGGACCTTACTTTTCTCACTACCGAATTGCATTTTATTGGATAGGATACAAGGTTCAAATCTGTCAAGATCATTCTGAATCTTAAGTCTATCTTCTAAAGTGTTAGCTATTCTTCCCAGTTGGTGTTATCCGAAAATTTGATGAGCTTCCCTTGTATCCCCTCATTAAGATCATATATGAAGATGTTGAAGAGTCCTGGGCCTAAGACAGAACCTTGAGGTACCCATTTCTTCCATATAGATTCCATTAAAAACTAC
>NW_024097514.1:0-78904 GCF_016545835.1 Crotalus tigris
CCACAATGTCAGGCTCGTGCGACAAGTCAGTTGGTCAATTCCTGTTGCAACCAATGGATCAACACTTAGTTGATCTGAAAAAAAGAGAAAACAAACCTTGTATTTGCAGGAAAATGCCAATAAGGAAAAAAAAAGTGGATGAGTCAGAGTTCACATTTGGCACCAGCCATAATGTTGGAGAGGAACTGTGATAGTTGTAATGCAGAAGACTGTACCAACTTTCAGAGTACTATGTCACAGATATCATTTGATAGCATATAATAGTAATAATAATAATAGTAGTAGTAATAATAATAATAATAATAATAATAATAATAATAATAAAGTTGGAAGGGACTTTGGAAGTCATCTAGTCCAACCCCCTGCTCAGGCAGGAAACCCTATACCATTTCGGACAAATGCTGTCCAGTCTCTTCTTAAAAACTTCCAGTGTTGGAGCATTCACCGCTTCTGGAGGCAGGTTGATTAATTGTTCTAACTGTCAGGAAATTTCTCCTTAGTTCTAGGTTGAAATAAATATTTTACAAAGTATATTAGTACAAATAAAGTACATCTTTTTCAAAGGCTGAAGTATATCAGCATATTTGCAAGGCTGTGTGATGGCTTCTAAGCCTGTCTTGGCCTCTTCACTTTACCAGTGGTGACATATTAAGGATTCCTGGAGTCCATTTTGAAACAGCCATGTGAGTCATGTAAAACATGCAGCTGTTCATTTCAAAGAGAGGTGTTAAAAGTACCACATTAAATGCTTTACACAGCCCTACATGCTAATACTCTAGGAGAAAGAAATACCTTCAAATGATCCTGATAGGTTAGAGACATGGGCTGAATAGGTAAAATTTAATGCAATGAAATGAAAAATTATATACTTAATAACAAAGAATCAAAGTCATAGGTGTAGAATAAGAAAGATCTAGCTTGGTAATATTTGTGAAAAAAAGTTCTTGAGCTAGTTGGTTATGAACTGAAATGTGAATTAGTGATGTGGTGTGATTTTGAGAACCATAAATGCAAATTCAGGTTGAATCGATAGAAGTAGAGTTACACAATTATATGAAATAATCATTCCATTTTATTCTCTGTTGACCCCGGGGTCCCATTCTGGTACCACCTTTTAAGGAGGAATTTAGACAGAATGGAACAGATTCAAAGAAGGGCAATAGGAGACTAGAAAGAAAATCTTATGATGGAGAAAGTAAAGGACCTAAGCATGCTTACCATGACAATAAGAAATCATTGGAAGATATACAATGAATTTGATGTCATATAAACTGTAATTTCTTTGCTTACCCAAGACTGTAGACATAGAATAATGAATTTAAGTTACAAGAAAACAAATTCCAATCAAATCTAAGGGTAAAATTCCCAACAATAAGAACAACTGAACATGGGAACCTGTTTTGTGTCTACAACACTTCTCTGAAGCAGAATATATTGAATTGTTTAGTTATGTCTATCTAATAATGAAACTTCCTTTGTAAACTAACTGCCATGTTATTTCATGTGGAAATGAGATCCAGGCACAGCCCTTACCATTTTCCACCTTTTACAGAAGATTCACCTTACCAGCTTACTAAGAAGTAACAGTGGACTTTGTCGCACAGCTTTCTGTACCCCTGTAGCATCTTTGTGAAGGTATGCCCTTTTACCTAAACTGATTCAGAATTCAGTTCCAACTCTATGATTTAATGAACATCGGAGGAGTAGAAAACTCTAACCTATTTCATCAAGGTCTTGGATTTGGAGAGGAGAATCGGAGATAAAATAAAGATCCCAAACAGATCTCTGCATCATGGCAGTTGTTTCAGATCAGTTCCCTTCCTTTTGATTTTCCTTCTAAAGTTTGCTCTGCACCTGTTGCTTCCTGAATTATTTGAGTGAAAAAAATAAAATGAACAATGAACATCATATGATAGCTTCATTCTTTGGTGTCCTCCTCTCCATCTGACCGTTCAGGAAAGTATATGAAGGGGACCGTACATGTATCCCAATAAGCTCTTCATGTGACTGGGAATTACCACCAGCTTTTGAGACTGTGTGGAGAGAGTTTCATGTTCAGACTGCCATTTACAAACTTCACAGAAACATCTGAAGATAGGCTGTGGGGTGCAATGGGTGGACTAGCTTATTACATTATTAGGAGATACTGATCCCCCTTTTGAAGGGAGATAGATACTTTAAGCTTGGAAGCATGAAAAAAGCACCCAAGAGGTTCATTGTTCAGGGTTAAACAATTGTTTTGAATATAATTTAAGTCCTCATCTTCCCAGAGAGAGAGTGTGTTGCTGTTGTGAACACAACACTAGGCAAAGCAGATCAATGGCCTGGTTCTGTATAAGAGGAACTCTCTTGTTTCTATGAAACGCTATGGAAGAAAAACGAACAAGGAAAGAGAAATGAGTCTCCTTGTGAGACTCCTTGTTGCAGCCATTTTCTGGTTATTATTGCTTATGTTCCTTTCTGTCTGTAGAAGAGTCCTAAGAATACAATGTCTGACATTTTCTACACAATGGGGATATTGCACAAAAATGCAAATAAACATCTCCTTGCTCTGGTACCCAGACACTTTTTCAGCCGCCTAAGTATTATATGTAATAGGATCCAAAGGTACAAATTAAGCCATTTTACATATAAAACTGTTTCATTTTAAATCTAGTTAAAATTATTTTAATGACTTATTTAAAGTGAAATACGAGGTTTCTACTTTTCTTCCTTTTTCTTGGCTCTGGCTTCACACAGGCACATTAATGATTATTCGTCAAAGTCACACTGTTTGCTTACAAGGTATGAAGGCTCTTTAGACACTGTAATGACAGCTTTTGATTCACTTGATAATGTTTAGAATAAGTCATAAAAGCCAATTTTTGAAAGAACAGACCACTTTTATTGGCTTTTAGTCCCATTACTGCTATCATAAGTGGTAAATTGGACTAATGCAAGTAATGCAGCTGTGTCATACTGTAAAACCACTGCTTAGTTCAACATTTTATTTATTTTTACATGATCTTATTTTAAGATATGATTAAAAACTAGTTTGTCATGGTGACCAGAGGTCCCTTTCAAGGCATGGCTGGAGCAGATTATGGAAAATTGCACTCCTGGGTTGTGGTTATATTTGATTCATTTTTATTTGGAAGGAACTCTTTTGTGTACGCTGTATATAAGTATAGACTAAAACATTTGAATACAGCAGGTTAGTCAGGCCAGAAATTCATTTGAGGCTTCCTGATTTGAAGCATGATGAGCCAGCCTGATTGCAGCCATTAAGACCTCTGCATACTTATTTCCTTTAGAACAGGGGTTTTCAAACTTGGCCCTTTTGTGACTTGTGGACTTCAACTCCCAGAATTCCTCAGCCAGCGTGCCTGGCTGATGAATTCTGGGACTTGAAATCCACAAGTCATAAAAGGGCCAAGTTTGAAGACCCCTGCTTTAGAATGTTTAAGCCTCCACGTTAGCTTGAGTCACATGCTGCACTAAGCAGTAGATCAACTGGGACTTGTTGAATTCATTTCAGTCAATAGTGATTGGCTTCACATAACATAATAAGTTGAAACCAACCAAGTCATATAGTGATCTAGCCTGATTGGTACAATCCACATTGGAACTGCTACAGAGCCATATTAAATATGATTTCTTTCTTTGAGTAGTTCAGTCCATCATATTCAGTCCAATGTTGCACGTAAAACAAGCCTTTAGAAATATAGATCCTATAAAGTATATGGTCTACATTCTCATCAAGATGTTTGGACTCTAGAAAGAAGAGCAACAAAGATGATTAAGGGACTGGAAACTAAAACATATGGAGAACAATTGCAGGAATTGGGTATGACTAGTTTAGAGAAAAAAAGGACTGGGAATGACGTGATAGCAGTATTCTAGTGTTTGAGGGAAGAGGGGGTCAACTTATTTTCGAAAGCAGCAGAAGGTAAGACGAGAAACAATGGATGGAAACTAATCAAGGAGAGAACTAACCTAGAACTAAGAAGTAATTTCCTGATAGTTAGAACAATTAATCAGTAGAACGACTTGCCTACAGAAATTGTGGGTTCTCCAACACTAGAGGTTTTGAAGAAGATATTGAACAACATTTGCTTGGAATAGTATAAGGTTTCCTGCTTGAGCAGAGGGTTGGACTAGAAGATCTCCAAAGTCCCTTCATCTCTACTATACTGTTATCATTCACAGAAGATATAAAAAAGAGGCAGCTTCTTGCTTCAAAAAAGTATGTGGTCCATAAGTTGTTTATCTATATCAGAAAAAAAAGTACTGCTGATTTCTAGTGAGGAAATGGCAAACTGACATTAGATGGAGAGAAGGAGACATTGTACCTAACTGGATGCTGAATCTGGATTGCCAAAATCTCTTCAGAGAAAGGAGGGATTTTGAGATTGCACAATGTACTCTGGACAGTTGCTTTTTGTGAGTAGGTAGCAGGAGCTGAGTTTTAGCTTGCCAACAGCTGGGAGTTACCACAGTGCATCAAGCTCCTAGCTGTCAATGTAGCCTTTACAGAGTCAAGATTCAACCAAACCTCACTTTGGATTTCCCTGAGTTGATGCTGCTAACAATTGGTCTGAGTAGTGTTCCTTCTTTGTGGATTTTGGGGAGTCCATTTATGCATGGCGTGGCTTTGCCTACCAGCAAAGAAGGAAAAGAAAAAGAAATAAAACACATCAAGAAGCCCTCAGAACTATCCCATGTGGGCCTTCATCAAATCTCAAAAAAGACTAGTAGGAGCTCCTCCATAACAGACAAAGAAAACAATAAAAGCAACGTAGTCATTCCATACATTGCAGGAATATCAGAAAAGGTCAGGAGGATCTTCAGCTAACACAACATATGTGCACACTTCAAACCTAAGAATACAGTAAGGCAGAAGCTTGTCCACCCTAAGGATAAAACACTCAGACACAAACTGAGCAACGTGGTATATACAGTACAATGCAGTGAGCCTGTAAGGACCCACCCCACTTTGCATCTTAAGAAGACAGAACTCTTGGAATAGCTCTTCCAACAGGAATCCTTTATTAAGAGAAAATGGTTGCAGGCATGCTAGACAGGACTTGGGGTTCAAGCTCTCCCATTCAAGGTTTTAAGGGGTTCCCCAGTAGTCCCACCCAATCAACCCCCCTTCCAGTGATAGTTTCAAGTATCACAATTCCATCCCCTTTCTTCTTCCGTCTGGATGGAGACTTCAGATAACTACATGAAAGGCAATTACTCTTCTTTGATATGTTAAAGCTTAGAGGCCACAATAAACACACATTCAGTCCTTTGAAGTGTGCTGAAGGAAGTGAGGGCCATAAAGCCCCTTTGCTCTCCCCCTTTTCTCCCTCTTATGGCAGAATCCAGAGAAGGCAGAATTGGGAGTTTCTATGTTTGATAATTAAAGATGAAATATAATTGGATTCTGACATCCGGCCCCTCTTAACAATAAGAGAGATCCACCTGAAAGAAAACACAAGTAAAAAATTTAGTTAGGCTTGTTAGGATACTCTGTGTGAAACTTCTTCAATAGCTTCGGGGCTCTGACGTGACGTTATGGACCACTCATTTTGTGAGGCAGGGAGGTGTTTCCAGGCAACTAGGTACTGAGTTGTTCCACGATATCTCCTAGAGTCAAGGATCTCTTTTATTTCGAAGTGTTGTTCCCCCTCCACCATGATTGGAGGTGGTGGGGGGGGGATTTTTGGCCGTAGAGGTGACTGATGCTCTCTTTTCAGCAAGCTGCAATGAAAAATTGGGTGTATTTGCCTGAGGTTTTTGGGTAATTCTAATTCTACTGTTACTGGATTTATGATCCTTTTAATTGGAAAAGGTCCTATATATTTTGGTCCAAGTTTTTTACAGGGCTGTAGGGACTTTAGGTATTTTGTAGATAAGTACACCATTTCTCCTATAATGAATGGTGTAGGCTCAACCCTTTTTTTATCGGCTTGTGCTTTGTATGCCCGCCTAGCTTCATCTAGTGATTTTCTGACTATTGGCCAGGTGTTTTGTAGGTTTTCCATCCATTCTTTCAGTGAAGGGATCGTTGGTTCTTTTGGGTTAACTCTGGCATAGGGTTGAAACTTTGGCCGTTGGCTATTTGAAAAGGAGTGTAGCCTGTGCTGGAGTGGACTGCATTATTGTAGGCAACTTCTGCAAAAGGAAGTAAGTCCGTCCAATCACTCTGTTGGAAATTTAAAAAACATCTCAAATATTGCTCAAGTACCGACTGGCAGCGTTCCGCTTGTCCATCTCCTTGAGGGTGGTGGCTAGATGTCAGTCCCTGAGTGGTCCCTAAGAGGGATAAAAATTCCTTCCAAAATGCAGACGTAAATTGCACTCCCCTATAAGAGATGATGCGTTGGGGTGCCCCGTGCAATCTGTAAATGTGCTGGATGAAAAGTTTTGCTAAGGCCTTTGCAGTGGGAATTTTTTGGCAAGGGATAAAGTGCACCTGTTTGGAAAATAGGTCCGTGACTGTCCAGATAACAGTATTCCCATTGCTTTCAGGCAATTCCACTATAAAATCCATGGCTATTTCCCTCCAGGGGGCTGAGGGACTTGCCACTGGTTGTAACAGCCCTGGCGATTTCCCTTGCAACCTCTTTGCTGATGCACAGGTTGGGCAGCTGGCAACATAACTTTCTATGTCCTTTTTATTGATGGCCACCAAAATTGCCGTTTAATTAAGTGTAAAGTTTTTACAAATCCAAAATGCCCTGCTGATTTTGTGTCATGGCAAAGTTGCATGAAAGTTAGTCTTTGAGTTGTTGGTATATATAACTTTTCCCCTACCCAAGGCAATCCGTCTCTCATTGTGCACACATGTTTGTTTTTCTGGAACCAATCATCTGTTTCCAAACTTTTTCTGAATTCAATCCCAGTTTGGCTGTCCAGTTGTGGTTTTATTTTGGCTTGGGTTCTTGTGGTTACTGGCGCTGCCAGTTGTGATTCTGCCATTATTGGTCTAGAGTCTGTGGTTCGTGCGCTGTTATATTGGGGCATGCGAGATAGTGCATCTGCCAGGAAGTTCTTTCTTCCTGGTAAATGTTTGAGCTTAAATTGGAATTGGTGAAAATGCTGGGACCAGCGGGCTTGTTTGGGATTGAGTTTCCTGGAAGTTTTCAGGGCTTCTAAATTTTTGTGATCAGTCCATACCTGGAAGGGGATTTTGTTGCCTTCCAGGAACTGTCGCCACGTGAGTAATGCCCAACGTATCCCATAAGCCTCCTTCTCCCATACGGGCCAGCGCTGTTCTGTTTCCGTGAGTTTCTTAGATGTATATGCACAGGGTTGCAATACTGCATCATCATTTTCTTGTAATAGCACAGCCCCCACTGCCACATCACTTGCATCTGCCTGTATTATGAAGGGCTTGTCCATATCTGGGTGCCTTAGTACTGGTTCGGCAGAAAAAAGTCTCTTTAGTCTCTCAAACGCTGCTTGGCACTCCATTGTCCATGTTAGTGGCTGGCTAGGTTTTACTGAGGATGTTCCCTTCGTTTTTAGTAAGTTGGTGAGGGGCAAGGCTATCTGTGCAAATGAGGGGATGAATTGGCGGTAAAAATTTGCAAAGCCCAGGAAACTTTGTAGTTGCTTTCTTGTGCGGGGTGGTGCCCATTCTAATACTGCTCTGACCTTCTCTGGGTCCATTTCAATGCCCTGTGGGGATATGCGATAGCCTAGGTAGTCTATCCTTTCCTGGTGGAATTCGCATTTTGAGAGTTTGGCATATAGGTGAGCGGCTCGCAGCTTCTTTAAAACCGCTCTGACAAGTTTGACGTGTTCTTCTTTTGTTTCGGTAAAGATAAGAATGTCGTCCAAGTAAACAAGGACCCCCTTAAACAGGTGCTCCCTTAGAACGTCATTGATTAATTGCATAAAGACTGCAGGGCCCCCTTGTAATCCAAATGGCAAGACTTTGAATTGATAGCACCCCATGGGGCAGTTAAATGCAGTCTTCCATTCGTCCCCTTCCTTGATTCTCACGCGATAGTAAGCTTCCCTTAAGTCTAGTTTAGAAAAAATTTTCCCTTTCGATAGGTGTGACAGCATGTCTTTCATGAGGGGCAGCGGGTATAGGTTGCTTTCACTGATTGTGTTCAGGGCCCTATAATCCACGCATAAACGTAAAGAGCCATCCTTCTTCTCTCTAAAAAGGACCGGGGCAGCCACTTTAGGCTTAGCTGGTTCAATGAAACCTCTCTCCAGGTTTTTTTTTATAAATCTTTCCATTTCCTCCTTCTCCTTTGGGCTCATGGAGTATAATCTGGGCTTCGGGAGTTTTGCCCCAGGCTTGAATTCAATGGTACAGTCTGTGGGTCGGTGGGGGGGAAGCTCATTCGCCCTCTCCTCACTGAAGACTTCAGCAAGGTCCCTATATTCCTCTGGTATTTCTGTTAATCTTTTTTCCTCTCCTATGGATGCTTTTTCTATTCTTGATTCTGGTAGCCTCTCTTGGGGTTTTAAGTCCATAGGGTCCCCCTTCGGGAATTTGATTTCTGTCGTCCTCCAATTTACCCAGGGGTTCCATTTTTTCAACCATTCCATCCCTAGAATCATTGGGCATTCCATACCTGGGGTCACCACAAACGTTAAGTCCTCTTCATGGTTGCCCAGGGAGAGGTGTATTGGCAGAGTGGCTAGGGTAGCTGGCACCCCCCCTGCTATGGATCCATCTAGCTGGCCAAATGAGATTGGTTGTTCCAGTCTCCTGGATGGGATGCCCAGATTCCCCACTAGTGTTGGGCTAATGAGGCAGCGGGTGCAGCCAGAGTCTATTAAGGCTTTCACCTTCACAGCTTCGGGCATGGGGGGGATTAATATAGTCACTGTTTTGAAGATGGGTGTGATGCGTCCACTTACCAGGGGTTCGCCTTCCGAGCTGTCATCTGAGGCATCCACCGTCCCTGTGGTGTAGGCTGGAGTTCTTTCCCCTTGGTGAGCAGAGGTGGGGTTTTCTGCAATTTCCATCATTTTCATGGCTGTTTCTTTTGGCTTAGCTGAATACCCTCTGGGTTTGTTGATTGGGGATCTGTCTGGGTTGTGCTGGGGGGCCTTTGAGCGGCATTCTACAGCTCGATGCCCTTCTCTTCCGCACTTGAAACACCCCATCTGCTTCTTGGCTGTATCCGATGATTTCACCGGTTGGTGTGTCAGCTCAGGCGGGGGGCGGCTCCATTGTTTTCCTCGGCGATGCCTCTTCAATATGTCGATCTCTGCTTCCTCTGCCAAGACGTACCATTCCTCAAGTCGATGTGGGTCTCCTCGGGGCAGGCAAGCATCATATAGATCATAGTTTAGTCCGTCTTTGAAACGGCCAAGGAGGATGTCTTCTGGCCAATTCAGTTTGCTGGCAATGGCTCGGAATTCTTGTGTATACTCAGCCACTGGGCGTTTGCCCTGCCTCATCGTTGTTATTCTTTCACGGGCTTTGCGATCAGCCAGGGGGTCTTCAAACCGTCTTCTCAACGAGGACATGAAACGGTTGAAGTTACTGAGTTCTGGGGCATTGGAGTCATGCAGGTTCACCACCCAATCTGCAGCTGGTCCATCCAGGGCAGATTGCACGATCCGGATGCGGGCTTTGTCGCTGGGGATGTCCTGCCCATATTCCTCCATGTAGCTGAGGACTTGGGTTAGGAAAAACCCCAAGCGTGTTGGCTCCCCTTTGAATTTCACCTCCAACGGTGGACGTCTTGGAATGGATCGGTGCCTCCATTGTGGGTGGTAGTGTCTTCCGTCCAGATTTCCATCTGTGGTCCGGTAGGGGGTGGGAGCTCCTGGATCAGTAAATGTCCCTGGGGTTGCAGGTTCCACGTCCCCCTCGGTGTCTCTCCCTTTGTGGCTCCAGGAACTGGGGCGGGCGTAGGGCTCAGGAATCTCCTCTCCTAGGGAGCTGAGAGTTCTCTTCATCAGGTCAATAGCTCTCTCTAGGATCCAGTCTGAGTACGGCATACAGCTTCCTCCCTCTTCACTTGCGTGCAGGGATTTCTCCATCTCCTGCTTCCATTCTGGTTGCTTGGTTCCCCGTCTCAGGGTCACTTTTCTTGATTCCTTTCCCCACTCGCTTTTCTTTCCAACGCCCATCGACCAGCGAGGCTTGTGGTCCTGTGTCTCCACCACTTCTTCTTCTGAGAAATCTGGCCTCTCGGATCCCAACATCTGGCAAGGTTCCAACTGGGTCAGCGGCTCTCTTTCCAGGGAGTTTTCTCCCTCTCTTGCTTCGTTGTCTGACATGGTAAATTTTTGCAAAATCCCCCGGCAAGGGTCTACCTTCCAGGTGGATTAATTTTGCAAGTCCTGTCTAATGTAAGGACCCACCCCACTTTGCATCTTAAGAAGACAGAACTCTTGGAATAGCTCTTCCAACAGGAATCCTTTATTAAGAGAAAATGGTTGCAGGCATGCTAGACAGGACTTGGGGTTCAAGCTCTCCCATTCAAGGTTTTAAGGGGTTCCCCAGTAGTCCCACCCAATCAACCCCCCTTCCAGTGATAGTTTCAAGTATCACAATTCCATCCCCTTTCTTCTTCCGTCTGGATGGAGACTTCAGATAACTACATGAAAGGCAATTACTCTTCTTTGATATGTTAAAGCTTAGAGGCCACAATAAACACACATTCAGTCCTTTGAAGTGTGCTGAAGGAAGTGAGGGCCATAAAGCCCCTTTGCTCTCCCCCTTTTCTCCCTCTTATGGCAGAATCCAGAGAAGGCAGAATTGGGAGTTTCTATGTTTGATAATTAAAGATGAAATATAATTGGATTCTGACAGAGCCATGTGCAGATCTGTACATTGAGGAAACGAAACAACTTCATAAACTTATGGCACAACACAGGAGAACAAACCCATCAGGACAAGAGTCAGCAGTCCATCTACATTTAAAAAATAAAGGCCACTCTTTCGAAGACAGCAAAGTCCACATTTTGGACAGACGGGACTGCTAGTTTGAAAGAGGGGTCAAAGAGGCCATCTATGTCAAAACTGAACAGCCCTCTCTCAACAGAGGGGGAGGGATCTGACACCATGTATCTCTAGTCTATAACACAGTCCTTATAGCAGTTCCAAGAAGGCTGCACACCCATTTGCACTACTCAGGTGACCCTGAAGACACAGATAAGCCTCCAGGTAGCTTTAATGACTCGCTAAAAGAATGCAAATGAAAGCTGTCTGCAGGAGTATAAATTTTTCCATTCCCCATCATCCAGTCAGAGCTGAAGAAGCTTCTTGGATGAGAAGTGAAATGTCTTCAAAGAAAAACAAGAAAGTCCAGTTGCCTCATGAAAAACCAGGTGATGATGTTTTAAAAGTTTTGTTTGTTTGAAGAGGTCAGATGAGGCGATTTGTTTAAATAGAAAAAGGGATATAAATGTAATAGGAAAGTTTCAAAGTGGGTTTTACTAGATATCGTTTGTAAAGACTTTTGCTGATTAAGATGGAATGATAAAATATTAAAGTTTTGGGATATGGAATGAAGAGATGATTGGTTATATTTTAGGAGATAATGGTAACTATTCTTGTTGGGATTGAAGGGAAGGGTTTTTTTTCTTTTTTTCTGCACCTTCTGTTTTTCTATTGTTTCATTTTTTTATTTTATTTTTATCTTTTGCAGTTCTCTTTAGTTTTATCCCTGTATGTAATAATAAAATTATGAAAGAAAAGAAAAGAAAAGTACTGTAGGCAGAAGGGTTAGGTCATACAGGTATACAAAAGACTTAGTTCCTGGGTCCTGAGCACACAGAACACAACCTATTCTAACATTTAACTCCCTACACACTTCAAAGTACATGAGGGAGGAAAGGCATAAGCTTCCCTCACTGTATTTGCTTGATTCAGAACTCTGGAAAAGCATATTTCTAAAATAGGTGGAAGATTTTCATTTACTTATTTATGCTTGCATATTCTGCACTTCCTCCAGGAGATCAAGGTGACACTCCTAGAATCAACAATCTTGTGAATGATCATCTACAGACTGTACCCTAATGCCAGTAGAAATGGGACTGATCAGTGATAGCAGCAAGCTGGAGGTCCCAAAGTTGCTTCTAGATTAGCTTGCTGAAACTGCAAGTAGGGCAACATTAAACTACAATAGAAGTGACTAAATTCACGTCTGTCTTACAAATACATGGAGTATCTCATTTATTCCACAGTCTAAAGCTAATATATGATAACATCCTCTGTTAGAAAATTTTGTATCTGAAATTGGAACACAGCTTCTGATTCAGTGTAGACATCTGTAAGTAATGAGAAATTAGTGTTGGATAACTTGGATTCCTTCAGGCTAACTCTCACATCCATTGCCATTGTCCTTGCTATCTGGTGCCGATGGGATTTAAACTCCAATTTCTGGAGGAAAATTGGATTTAAACTCCAATTTCTGGAGGACACCAAGGTTTGACCTTAGTAGGAGGTAGAACAGATAATACCAAAAGAAATAGGTTGAAGAAATGTATAGTAAAGGTAATGGGAGAAAGGAGAGGATAGGATGACTGAAATAGTTGTGAGAATAGATGAGGAAGTTTTAGAATAGAATAGAATAGAATAGAATAGAATAGAATAGAATAGAATAGAATAGAATAGAATAGAATAGAATAGAGCTGGAAGGGACCTTGGAAGTCTTCTAGTCCAGCCCTGCTCAAGCAGGAGAACCTATGCCATCTCAGACAGATGCTTGTCCAGTCTCTTCTTAAAAGTTTCCAGTGATGGAGTGCCCACAATTTCTGGGGGTAAACTGTTCCACTGTTTGATTGTCCTCACTGTCAGAAAGTTTCTTCTTAATTCCAGGTTGCTTCTCTCTTTGATCAGTTTCCAGCCATTGTTTTGTATCCTTCCTTCTGGTGTTCTGGTGGAACAACCTGACCCCCTCTGCCTTGTGGCAGCCCCTTACATACTGGAATACTGCTATCATGTCTCCCCTATCTAAGTAGACTAGAAGTAGACTCATTCAGATCTTTAGCAGAGAGATTTGCCTTCCAACACATGAAGGATGATTGTAGATAGAAGAGTTTTTTTTCCATCAAGAAATTCTAATCCCATGGAGGATTAGACTTGCCCTGTGTTCTGTTACATCTTTGAGAATATGAACTGTCTCCTTGTTTTATTGTGGTGCTTATTCACTTGTGATATTATCAAGAGTCAACATACCCCTGGGATTTAAACCTATGCCTCTACTGCAGGTGCAGTAAGGAGGAAGTGATTCAGAAAACACTAAATGACACAGAAGCTCCCTACAGCTCCTCCTTTTGGTTTCAGTTTCAGAAGCCATCTTTTTTTGTCCCTTGCTTTCACTCTTATTGCTTTCATTTTTTCTTCCAAATCTATTCTTTTCCAAAATATATTTTTGTTACTAATAGTGATCCGCCCTCCAGTCAGAACCACATGCTATTCCTGTGTTCTTCATTATTAATAATGTACTCAACCATGCTTTGGGATTTGTACTGATAATACTTTAGTGTATGAATAGACTTATGGAAAAATGACCGTTCAGATTAGGACTGCCAGCCTTAGTCAAGTCCTACCACATGAAAGATTTTGCACTAAATGGTAAAGACAACGTCAATGGTTTTGGCACATCAGGCCAGTATGATACAAGTACCATACTCTCAATAATCTAGGTTTTTATTCTCTAACTTTAGAAAGCAAGTTAATATTTGCTTCATTCCCCCCAGTTAGGAAGTACTGTATATATAGCATACTGTCATATATGTTGGATGTGATATAGAAAATATCTCAACTATTTGTAGGATAACAGATTGTGAACCCCAATATATAAAGCTGCATAGTTTGAAGAACACCTACTCATCACCTTACAATAATTTACTCATTAGGCATATATTAAATAATAAAACAAAGAAACAAAATTATTTTCCCAAGGACTTCTATTCCAACATGGTCATTTTAATGGTTCAAGATTAATATCAGCTTTATTATTTATAGGCTTGAGTAATTCATTAATAAATAATGTAAGAAGCCATGCTACAAATTTTCCTTTTAATTATACATGCAGCAACATGCGCTAAATTGTTTTTTTTTTCTGTCTCCAGTAAGTAATCTTTGAAATTTCATAGAAACTTGGCATTTAAGCCCTTCCATCAACAAGCTATGCAAAGCTCTTGCAAGTATTTTCCCAGCAAAGCTAGAGATAATCTTTGCTAGCAATTATTTATTTACTACACATACAATATTTCTGTATAGCCCTGCATCCCAGACACCTTCCAATTTGCAAATATTCTAGCATAAAATCTCATTTTTCTTTATAATGTTCAATCCAATAAAATGACAAGGTACATTACAATAAAACTATCATTTAAAAACTCAAAGTCAGAAAAAGAAAAGACAGCAATTTGTGCAAGCTGCATTGTCAATCAGACTTCTTTAACATTTTCTGGAGAATGTAATAAATAAGCAACCAATTACTTTTGACCATTTGCTTCATTTATTTATAAAATACTTCTCTGCTGTCTTGCAGCTTAAAAAAAGAAAATCATCAGGGCATTTTATCAATCCAATTAAAACAACATTCAAACACAACATAAGTCAAAACAAAATGCAACAAGAATCTACATTAAGGAATGCATTTTTTTTCCTCCTTCCCTGTCCCTTTTCCTTGTTTGTCATGTCTAAGAGTAAGAATGAATTTTATGAGCTTTGGTAGGGATTTAGTGGGCTAAAAAAAACAGAATAAAAGTTTCTAGAAAAAGAAAACTTTAAAAACAAAGCAAAAGCCTATGTTTTTGGCAGGTGGGAGAATGTACAGCATATTGCCCCCAACAATATGGCTCCTCATTTTACCGACCTCAAAAGGATGGAAGGCTGAGTCAACCTTGAACAGGTGAAAATCAAACTGCTGGCAGCCAGCAGAATTAGCCTGCAATCCTGCATTCCAGCCACCATGGCTCTTTAAAATTGAGTGGCTCAATCTACTTGCTCTCAGGGAGATTCTAATAATTAAGATGCTACCACCACCAAAAA
The DNA here is from genome assembly GCF_016545835.1 of Crotalus tigris. Taxonomy (NCBI): domain Eukaryota; kingdom Metazoa; phylum Chordata; class Lepidosauria; order Squamata; family Viperidae; genus Crotalus; species Crotalus tigris. The sequence goes on from NW_024097514.1 coordinate 14,963, forward strand.
GGTATAATGCATCCCCCACCTGGCCACATTAAAGAGCAAAAGAAAAACACAGCCTCAGGAGTTGAATACAAATTATAAACAGATTCACGAATTACTGAGGTTTCACAGTGGTGGGTGAGTGTGTATGTGTGCATGCGTCAATATGGCAGTTGTGACTGCACCATTCATTTTTAGGTTTCTATGTAAAAAAAGGAGAAGCAGTTTTAATCTCTGGTTGCAGTTATCCTTTTAACTTCTTAGACCTTTCCTCCCAGACATCCCTGATGCAGAAGAGATGGTTTGTCCAATATTCTATTTCCAAATCATTTTGGAGGAAAAAGTTGAAGACTTATGTCTTTTAATACCCATTGCTGGAGTTAGATATTCTGTAGGCCTGTAACTCCTGCTCTATGTTCTTTTATTGTTTGTATATTTTAAATGAATGTAATTACTGAAATATCCATTGTACATTGAATATTATGGCATGTCAAGTTGTTTGAGACATGTATGTTCAAACAGTAGGGTGTCAAATAGTTTGAGGCAGACAAGCTCTCAAACAATTTGAGAGCCAGTTTGGGCTACTGGCTCTTAAGGGACCAGGCTAGAAAGTGGGAGATTGTACATTCTAATCCAGCCTTAGCCATAAAAGCCAGTTAAGTGTCTTTGGGCCAGGCACTCTCTCTCAGCATAAAGGGTTGCTATTGTGAGGAAGATATGTTGGATATGTTTGCGACCTTGAGTTATTTGTAAAAATAATAAAGGCAGGAAATAAATAAAAATTCAGGAAACAAGAACCACTAGGACTTCTGAAAAGATCTTTATTAATAGTAGGGTATCATAGCAGAAACTTTGAAGTCTGCCAAAGGTCAACTTATACTTAGCATAGTTAAGACCAAGCTACGCTAAGTCTCCTTCTCTTATTTCCCTGCTCTCCCAGATCTAGGATGGATGATATAACATATAAAACAAAAAATGATAGAAGATAGAAGAGAGATAGATGATAGACAGATAAACAGATAAACAGACAGACAGATAGATGATAGATAGATAGATAGATAGATAGATGATAGATAGATAGATAGATAGATAGATAGATAGATAGATAGATGATTGATATATGAGAGAGAGAGAGAGAGAGAGACAGACAGACAGACACATTACTCCTATGTATCTATCTATCTTCTTTCTATGTCTCTACCTCTATGTTGTCGTAGGGCAGCACCAAAGCAGTTACAATGCCTACAAATTATGCTTCTGTCTCAAAGATTTAGATTTTGTATGTTTGTGTATTGCTCCCTTCCATTGACTGTCAGTTAGTGAGGTGGCTTCCCACTGGTGGCTCACCACATCTCCTATCATCCCATCGTCCAGTGCCAAAAAGCAGTTTTAGCTCCAGAAAGCATCTTCCAACTTTAGAAACTGTTTTCAGACTGCTCTAAATAATGTCATTCTAAGGATAAGTGGGAACTTTTTGCTCTCTGTTGGGGACTGTATAAGAGCCAGCAAGGCTCTCTATATTATGGTGCTTCCTAACTAGTAACCTGGGAAACACTGGTGCACTGTACTTGGTTAGCAATATGTACAGTTCTGTGGTCCAGTTGATGCCATGCCATCAAAAGCATTTGAAGCACTTTCCAGCTATTAGAACATTGCTCTTTCATTCTGTACGGACTTAAAACCTCTCTCCTTCCCAAGAGGATGCATTGCAGAATTTAACAACTACTCAGCTTATAAAACTGCAATTAATAGCAGCAAGCTGGAAACATGTTACATTTGATAGACTCTGTGCCTATTGGAAAGAAGTCTTTTAATCTCCTTTTTTTTTAACAACTTAAAGCAAGGCTTGCATTGATTAAGTCACTCAAACAAAGTCCTGAAGCTGGCAAGGCACTTTCCCAGGATTTTGGCTCCCCAGGATTAGCATCACCAGTTTTTGGCTGCATTTGCCTCCCTATTTTGATAATAAATACAGCAGAATAGAAGAGAAAGACGAAATATAAAGACCCACAAATAGAACAACCATGAAAACAAAGATAGTACCAATAATAATAGGAGACTTGGGTGCAATCTCAAAACAACTGGAGCACTGCTTGAACACCATTGACATTGACAAATTCACCATCAGTCAATTGCAGAAGGCAGCTTTACTTAGAAAAGATTACATAGCAAAGCAATAGCACTTAGACTTACTGTATATCCTATTTAACAGTACTTTACAACCCTCTCTAAGCAGTTATAGAGTCAGCAAATTTCCCTCAACAATCCAGGTCTTCATTTTATTGACCTCGGAAAGATGGAAAGCTGAGTCAACCTTGAGCCATTGAGGACTGAACTCCTGGCAGTCAGCAGAATTAGCCTGCAATAATCCATTCTAACCACTGCGCCACTATGGCTTTCTTGCAAATGATATCTATAACAACATCAAACATCCACATCTGCCTATCCCAGGTTCTTGAGAAGGACTTGATAGGTGGACAAAAATGCCAAATCCAGTCTGAACAACGGACAAAGAGCCACCAATGATAATAGTAAAAACTTTGCATTTTTATTATTTTATCTGCTACCCCCATTAATAACTGTTTCACTGAGAATCTTTTGATGAGATCTGCCTTTGAAAAGATTTCCTTCTTCCTTGAAAGAAGAAAGCTGGCTGGTTTGGGAAAAAAATGCCCCCATTTCCCCCCCAAAATATTCTAGTTTTGTATATACTCTTGACTATTTAATATGTTTGTCTCCAAGTGTGGGCAATGCATGTTCATTGTTCTGAACATTATAATTTTGATGGAAATTTACACTTCAAACTATGATTTCATGTAAACCCTCCAAAGCCCCAGCACTGAAACTTTGTAATACAACAGTAATTTCTTCAGCAACATGAAGGCAGTGCAGTGGAATTATTATTACTGAGAGACATGTGACTTATTGATGTTTTATTTGTCCTTCTGTAGCTCAATTCAACTTGCATGTGAAGATTTGTATGCTTCAAATCCTGCAAGTCCTGTTTGATCAGAGATTTCCAGTTATATGTTTAACAATAGCCTTATGAACTTGTAACTTAGTGACCATTCAAAGTTACAACAGATCTCTATAGAGCTATTGACAACCAGTTGGAACAGCTGCTCATACCCTTGAGGTCATGGGATTGCATTTTGGGTGCTTGGAAACTGACTCACATTTATGTGTCCTGCAGACATATGTCCATGATTTTTGGTAATTTTTGCTGTTTTCTGGCAATTATTTCCAGCAAAAAACCCTTCAACCCTTTAGTGAAAATAGTTTGTTCCATGACCCTGGTGTTTACTTAACGACCATCACAAAAAAGGTTTGTAAAATTGGGTACGGTTGCATGTTTACCCACTTAATCACTACTACATCTTACGTCGTGTAATTCAGTTACACGATGGTTCAGTTGGGTTACACCAATCATAACTGGGTTCAGTTATGGTTGTAAGTTGAGGACTATCTGTATTGTGATGTGTTCAGCTTAATAGTCAGGAAAATATCATTAATACTGATCTAATAGAAAATACTTGTATCTCGGTTTTTAGATTTTGGCAGTGGTTTGTTCTCCAAGCTTCTTTCAATTTAGTTTCTGAACTTTTTCTTACCAGACTAGGTAACATCAGCAGCAGGATTTTCTTATCCTATTCTCCTTAGCTTATAAATGTTTGGGTGCCTGTGTGTGGTCAGTTGGTCATGTGATTGGTTGTTCATTTGGAGTTATATTTAAATCCTGAGCAGCTGATTGGTTGATTGGTAGAATAGAATAGAATAGAATAGAATAGAATAGAATAGAATAGAATAGAATAGAATAGAATAGAATAGAATAGAATAGAATAGAATAGAATCTGGAAGAGACCTTGGAGGTCTTCTAGTCCAGCTCCCTGCTCAAGCAGGAGAACCTATACCATCTCAGAGTCCAGTCTCTTCTTAAAAACCTCCAGTGATGGAGCGTCCACAATTTCTGAAGGCAAGCTGTTCCACTGGTTAATTGTCCTCAGTGTTAGGAAGTTTCTCCTTAATTCCAGGTTGCTTCTCTCTTTGATCAGTTATCAATTATTGTTTCTTGTCCTGCCCTCTGGTGCTTTGGAGAATAATTTGACCCCCTCTTCTTTGTGGCAGCCCCTCAAATACTGGAATACTGCTAACATGTCTCCCCTATTTCTTCTTTTCTTTAGACTAGCCAAACCCAAGTCCTGCAGCCTTTCTTCATATGCTTTAGTCTCCAGGCCATGGATCATCTTAGTTGCTCTTCTCTGAACTTTTTCCAAGGTCTCAACATCTTTTTTGTAGTATGGTGACCAAAATTGGATGCAGTATTCCGGGTGTGGTCTTGAATGGTCTGGTTTCTTACATATTCATGTGCAGATTTAGATCAATATGCTTGTTAATTGCTCCTTTAGAGAAAGGATCATTCGAACTACCAACCAACAAGTAACAAAACATTCAGAAACTAAATTGAAACAAGCTTGGAGAGCAAACCATTGCCAACATCATTAATATCTATAAGTTCATATCATGCTGGCACTGCTGCAGTATTTTGAGGCTCTTTTCCACTAATCCATATAATTGTTTGGTTTTTTTAAATATTTGCTACAAGTATAACTAAAGATTTGTTGAATTCGTATGGTATTGTACTGACACAATCTTTATGACACTTGATTTTTTTCGTTAATAAACTGTAGATCTCAATTTGTGAAGCATGATTTTTATCAACTGGTTTTTCATTGAATAGACTCCATCCCTCCTTCTTTTCCACAACAATAATGTCTGGTGAATTATCATCTAAGAGAATTCTGATCTTTTCATTTGGCAAAATGATCTTGTAGGAGATGACCAGGCTGAACCCAAGGGAGAGGTCAAATGCATCATCAGTCATGAGTCCCTGTGTGCCCACAAGACATCTAAGTTCAGCCCACCTTGATTTCCTTTCTGTCCTTAACAGAATTTCCCTTGACTGTTAGTAGTTCAGATTCTTGTAAAGAACTTAACTTTTCAATAAATCTTTATCCTCATTTGAACTCCCTGGATTTTCTGATTTCTCCAGTGCTTGACAATTTTGAAACATATGATTCCAGTGGGATTTTTTAAAAAAAAAAACATAAATTCTAATGGACAATTTTTGCAATCCTATTATGGTGCCATAAAATGAGCAATTTGACTACAGCCATTAATAAGATTGTCTGCAGTTTCATCCTTAAGTTTACATGACTGACTTTGGTATTATCAGAAATACTGTAGGTTCATTTTTGGCTTTGATGGTTCAGCATTATTATTTCTATAATGACTTGTTGCAGGGCACTAGTGGACAACCATATAAACTATGGCCTAGTCTCAATATTGAGTTGCCTACCACCAGCTCAGCCCACCTAATGAACCATTAGAAAGTATTAATGTTTCTAATGCAAATGGAGAATAAGAGATGATGATCTGCTTAGCCAATAAACATTTAAAGTGTCAACACTGCAACGATCTTGGCTAAAGCCATTTTTTTCTTCATTTTCAGTTGCCACAGTACTGGGAGAGGGGGGATGAGTGGTTTTAAGGTTAGACTAAACAATAAATTGTCCCGTGGGAACCAAGGCCATTGCTGCCTGACTTTTGGCATTCTGAGCCTTCTGTTAGAAAGTCCGCCAAAATATTCTATTGGGGAACATGGATAATGACATAGGCTGGGGTGGGAAGTTCAACTTTGTAACATTGTAATGCTTGGGAGGGAACTCCAGACTTGGTTTCACAGTTTTGACTGTGCCAATACTTTGTAGCCAATAAATATGTTCTTTAAGGAAACCTCTTGCCTTGGAGTTCTGCCTTTACTGGTCTCATCTATTGGAACCATGACATTAAGTTTATCTTGTAAAGATCACAAATGTTTAATATCATACACAATAGCTGTGCTAAGAATACATCCAGTGTTGTTTTATGAAAAACTCTCTAAGATCTGAACCTGCAGGGTATTTCATTCCATAACTTTTCAGCATCTTATTTCCATTGTGTGTGGTTCCTAGTGCTTCTTTTAGAAGGTACAATAATCAATATAAAACCATGATTAAAAATAACTTTCCCTTAAATTGGATGCTAAAAGAACATGCAGCTTTCCTTCTTAGCAAGCAGGATCAAATTCTACTACACAACTCTCTGTTTTGCTGTGAGTCCTGAAAATGAATAGTTCAAAATCATGTGTGTCGAGCATAAATAGATATAAAAATCATATAGGGAGAATAATAAAAAATAGGGGGGGAGGAGAGCGCTGGTCAATTTTTTTTAGTCACTTCCTAACTTAGTGCCTCCTGATTATCATTTGTTTCCAGACATCACAATAATAAATTGTTCAAATTAGGCAGAATGTGTATAAATGCTGTCCAAATAGATATTAGAATTATATTATACATTGCGTAGGGATTCTTGGGGGAAAACGCACACCCAGATGGTAAAATTGTACAGTGGGAACATTGACCAACACTGTGACCTGACACCAATATGCCCCATACAAGCACAGGTGAAGAAACATATAAACGAATGACATCGAAATAAAAAGCTGCCTTTTAGTAAATCAAGAAAATAGTCCGGCTAGCTCATCCACAAGGATCTGGCTAATCTGCACTGATTTGGGGGATCTAAATCTTGAGCTAAAGTAGATGCCTGATCATTAAGTGACCTTACCAGAATCAACTATTTGAAGTGGGCGACCCAATAAATTGAATAAACAAGTAAACACACCTATGCTCCTTCGATACTGCACATATCCAGTTTGCCTCTATGCTGAAAGATCATAAATACACTCTATTCATCTAACCTTCTAGCTGAGGAACTCTGGAACTCTTACAGAGATTTTGCTACATTTCTTCTATCTATTAGCACCACAGTCTCCTGGGCCAGGTTCCTGATTCACCGTATTGAGAATCTCCAAGGATTCTTTTCAGATTTAAGGTGCTTATCTAAACATCACTGATGACATTAGCAATGATTATTAGGATCAACAGCAGCCCAAAATAGCTAAGCATGAAAAATTAAACTTCCTTCTCTATTAATACGCGTGCTTGCAGCTTCAGAAAGACAACAAAACTGAATTATATTTAATTTGTTCCAAAGCTAGATACTATCATGAAACTTAGGGTCAGTTTGGCATTCCCTTTTCTTTACCACACCCTTCTCCACTTTTGGCCACTTTCAAAATTTTATTAATGAGTTAAAGTTGGAAGAAGTAAAACCTAATACTTTTCAAAATTTGCCTTGCTGTTCGGAATAATTAATTTCTACACATTTATTGCAAGGATGCAAATACTTTGAAAGATTCTGTGTGTATTTATCTCAAATCCCAGATCTAACCTGTTACTTCACATTTATCCAAAATAATAATTGTATCTTGGTACTTATCATTGACTTGGTTCCCGGAAGTGTGATGACTACCAAAAATGATGAGTACTAAACAATTTTTCCCATAAGGAATAATATAATGAATAATATGATGAATCACAAGGCAGCCAACATCAACAAGTTCTAATTTGTGCATTGAGTACCAAACAAACAATGAGTACCGTGACAAAATTTTCATGTCAAATGCACTGAGTACCAAATTTGATGAATTTCAAACAAATGAGTACCAAGGTACCACTTTATGTTGAATGAATTTGTTATTTGATGCCAATATACCAAAAATATAACCAAAAATATACTTGCATGCTTGGAAACAAAAAATTTTTTAGAACTGCAATCCTTTGGACTCCCTTTTATTCAGATATACATACAAACACAAAGGCCACAGGAGTTTCATTCATAATAGAAAAACTGGGCAGAGTGCATCAAAACAAATAAAACCAAAACAGTGAAACAAAGAAACTTCCAGCAAAATGGAGATGCTCCAAAATATACCAAGTATGTAGCTCATATCAAGCAATATATATATAATATATAAAACCTTGATCTTTCAGAAGAATGGTGGATAAAATTTAAATAAATGAATACAAAACCCATTTATTTGCTAAATATTTGGTATCTGAGAAAATACAAATGATGAAGCTTAGAATAATTTGGTTAACTTTTAAAATAAAATACAGACATTATAGCGTGAAGAAAACTAGTCCTAGTCGTTACTCAAAAAAGATGTTAGTTGGAAATTTTAGATTTTTCTGAGGAATAAGAAATGTTAATGTTATCATATTTGATATATTCTAGCTAGCCCTAATTTGTTTCTTGTGCGCCTCTGAATGCTTTTTTTGGTTGTTCTCATAAAAGCTTATTCTCTGGAAATTTGGTTTCTCAACATTTTAGGATAAGAATAGGAATAATGTTAACATTAATAATTCCAATATAAGCAAAGAAACTTACCTTCTTTCAGCAACATGGAAGTTGTTCTCTGATCATTTTCAAAGCTCTGTGTTCTAACTTTCCCTATGTCTGTCTCTGTTTCAGACATCTGTAGAGTTGGAGAAAAAAATAAAAATATCAGCAAATAATTCTGCAGTGTTTGACATCTGTCTATTTTTACCTTGGTGGGTCAAATTAGTCTCTGACAAATTGTTTTATCACTGAACTTTCAAAAGATAACCTATACTTACAGAACTAGTTTTACGAGCTGTTTGCTAAAGAAATAATGTATTAAAGATAGAGTTTCCATTACTGTAGTAATGAGAATGTCCTTTGTATCATCAAGCATATGTACTTGGATGGTACAAACATCACTTTAAATAGCCCAGCGCTTTGCATCCTTACTCTGAAATAAGAACTTATAGTCACTGCACTAGTAAGCTGTACTTCGGAAGGTAAGTACAGCAGTCTTGTATAAAATGCTTTAGTTTGGATGAAAAAGCTGCTCTGATCAGTATCTACAGTCCATTATGAGATGTTACTGTCTTGTTAAATAACAAGTATTCATTTTTTTTTACAAAAAAAAATTCAACATACTGCAAAATATCTTATCCTAAACCAAGATGCTTTTTTATAGCTCTTTATTAATATTACATGTATTCTTCAACAGCAGTGGTATCAATTTTATGTTGAGATGTATTAATAATTCTTATGAGTTTATTGTAGCACAGAGATAAGCTGTGTTTGGGCAGGCAGTTTTCCCTGTAGCTATTGAATACGCTTATAAATAGCAATAATGCATCACATTCAAGCGCTCACAAATAAATATCAATAAAAGATAGCTCGGCAAAACCCAAATATTCTTTACTGCCCCTTCCAGCCATTTGTCTCTCCTAAAGAAAATTGTTGTCTACCAAAGCATGCAAATTACAATACCTGGGAGTATTATGTGTACATTAGCCTGCTGAGTAATATGATATGGAATGCCTCTTGTAATTTGTTTCCATGAAATGATAGGGGAATATATATATATGAATACATATATATATATATATATATATATATATATATATATATATATAAATACTGGAATATCTTCTAACTGATGTTCATCTTCTCGGAGTTGAGGTAGCTGAAATTTCCATTCCAAGCAAGCGAAATGAAGATTAGGAGATCCAATTAATATAGTTTTAGTTCTTCCTCCAGACTCCCAGATTGTGTACTGTCCAGCATTCCCTCACACTGACAAAACTGAAAGGATGAGTTAGGCATTCTCTCCTCCACACTGGCTTCCTGTGCTGTACAGTGCCAGATTTGACCGGGTGCCAGAAGCAGCCACATTAGTGCTAAAATGATTTTTTTTAAAAAAAAGAAAAAGAAAAAGAAATTGACAACATTTCTTATGGTAATGGCTACAGAGTTGGGTGTTTGACAAAAAGGTAGTGCTGTACAAAAAAAGCACCGTCTTCAGTTCCCCCCCCCCCAAAAAAATCTGCCTGACAATAATTTTGGATAAAGGATGAAAGGAAGAGGCATCGTCTGATTTGCTATGCTAAATTAAAATGGTATCTTCCTTAAGAGAAAAGGTTCAAAACAAAGAAAATATCTGTGCTGTGGTTCTCCAAGAAATGAAAGTCTCCCTTGGAATTGACTCCATGTCTCTCACAAGTGGGAATGGGAATCACATGGACCTATTGAGAAATATGTTACCCTTTCATATATATAAAAGAAGCTACCTCATTCCTTAGATTCTGCCTGACTGCAGTGGTGCCCCAGAATGGCAGACAGAAATTTTTTCTCAGATTTGCTCCTGAAATGCTAAAATACAAGAGAATTTCTCATCTCAAACTCTAAGCTAAGGTTATGTGGCATTGATTCACACATCTTCATTATATTCTATGGTTTGATAAACCTGTAGTTGACTAAAAGCTCAAGCCACTGGCTTATCTCATGAACGCTGAGCAGAAGTAGATTATAACAATACCCTTCAGGTTTGCACGATCTCTGAATATATCTGAATAAATTCTGCCTATTTATACACGAGAGGGACTTCGCTGCTCACAGCAATGCAAAAGAGAAGTAGAGGTGATGGAACTTGCCAAAATAGAAGTGGAAACTATTCATTGAAAAGTGAATTCAACAGTATCTTCCTGCAAAATTTACACAAACCTATCCAGCATTTGTCATCCAGTATTGTAATCCAAGATTACAGACGGGATTGTGTTATGAAAGGAGGAGATGGCAGTAACACGGTGGTAATGCCACCCCTTAATGTAACAAAACTAAAATTCCATCAGAGCCCCTTTCAGTAACCCTTACTCTTGAGCTTAATGATTGAAGGGAAAGGAGGGAGAAAAGATAGGGAAAATAGGAGTTTATAGAGAATGTAAAAAGCAAGGATTGGGTCAAGGCTTCCCAGTCCCATGGGGTCTTTCTCATCCATCTTCATACTATCCAGACTTTATTTTTTGAAGACCACATTTGGAAAACACAGTTGAATGGTTTTGACACTGCTTAGGGTCCAACTAAAGCATGTGATGTGCATGGGAGTATTTATGTGTATGTATGTGTATACATAGATATAGAGCGACACACCTCTCGCCCATCCCAAAAAGTCATCTCAACTTTTTCATAGTATGCATGGCAAAAATCTTGAAAACAATGAGTTTTAACATTACCAATCAATTGAGTAGGATTGTGCCTAACAAGATGCTGGTGAACTTATGATTGAAAATGAGAGGATGAAAATTCAGTTGGAAGGGACCCGATCCTTAATAAGGCACAGTTCCAAAAGTATTTGGCTTTCTTGTAAATAATGTGTAGTGGTATAGTGGTTAGAATGCAGTATTGCAAGCAATCTCTGCTCACAGCCTGGAGCTTGATCCTGACCGGCTCAAGCCTTCCATCTTTCTGAGATCAGTAAAATGAGGACCCATATTGTTGGGGACAATATGCTGACTCTGTAAACTGCTTAGAGAGTGCTGTAAAGCACCGTGAAACAGTATATAGGTCTAAGTGCTATTGCTATTGTATTTAATGAAACCATTTCTTGTTAGAGTAATTTTCATTGTTTCGCAAACTGATGCCCCCAATTTCTCTCTCTCTCTCTCTCTCTCTCTCTCTCTCTCTCTCTCTCTCTCTCTCTCCCTCTCTCTTTGTGAGACTGGTTTCTTGTGTTCCCTTACACTTTCATTGCTCATGTACACTGAATTATTAGTCCAATTCAATCTGTTTAGCATTGCAACCTTTTCACACTCAACTGGTGGTAGATCAAATGCATCTCCTATCATATAGAAGGAAAATGCCAGTTCTTCTTTGTAAAGGTGAATTCCAGAACGATTCACTGTAGAATAAATTCAATAGTTATCTTCCTGCAATATTTACAAAATCCTATCCAGCATTTGTCACCCAATATAGTAATCCAAGATCTATGTACTTACGTTTGTCCAATAAATAATAATATATTTCTTTTTGTTATGACAGCAGCTTCTTCTGCTCTCCCATCATATGTCATTCTCTCTCACAGGAAAAAAAATGGTTTTATTGTACGAGTGTGTGTGTGTGTGTGTGTATGTGTGTGTGGATTAAAAAAAAAACCTTCATGGGTAACCTACCATCTCTAGTTAATAGTAAATTGCATGTGTGGCAAACAGATTAGAGTTGCTGAATTTAAAATATTTCATATAATTTTGGACAATTAATGCCAAGCAAGTCTATCTACCCCATTTCCATATTAATACATGTGCCTACAAGATTCATGCATATGTATTCTTTTTCTCATTCCTCGCTGCTCCAATAAGAACAACCATTCACGTGAGTTAGAGGCTGACAGATTTGAGCCAAGTTAACTAATAACTTCATATTAAGCACACTTTCCAATAATTGGGTGGGTCTAAATGTGTTTACGTTGAAGGACAATTTATTGATCCAGGATTCTTTTGCAGACAGTTCAGATGTCAGCACAAGATCAGATCCCTAGTTGCCAATGGATGAAAAGAAGAAATTCAAATATCATGTTAACCAATATTATTACTACATATAAAGTTTCTGGTATGTGTGCCCTTTTCCTCCAAAAGATAAAGCAGGATGTTTCAGGAAGCAGAATTTCAAAAGCCAGGTGAATAAGATTGGTATCTGAACGATGAAGTCAAGACATTTTAAAGCAGAGTCTATAGCACTGAAGGAAGTATTCTGTTAAGTGTCCTACTTAATGCTAATAAAATCCGGTTAAAATTTGCCTTCCATGTACTGGATGGTTTTGGATGTGTGAATCATTTAGAGCAGTAGTTCTCAACCTGTGGGTCATGACCCCTTTGGGAATTAAACGACCCATTCACAGGGGTCGCCTAAGACCATCGGCAAACACATATTTCCGAAGGTCTTAAGAGCGGCGATTCCAGGTCGCCGGAGGAGGGGAGCGGGGGAGTCCACAGAGCCATGGATGCATCTCCTGTCCTCCCCGAGCAGCCCCTTCTCAGCGATCCTGTCCTAAGAGGGAAATCCCGTGGGGACTGAAGCGCTTGCTGCCTGGTAAGCCCGCCTGATAAGCGCATCTGAAGCGCAGGTTTGGAAGAAAGCAAAAGGAGCAAACAGTTTATTTTATTCCTGGCCACCCTTCCGAAAAGGCGCTGCTGCTGCTGCTGCTGCTGCTGCTGCTGCTGACCAAGATCTTGTTAGCGAAAGCCCTTTGGTGGCTTGGCTTTGGTGGTCTTCCCCCCACCCCCTCCCCGGCCTTAGCTTTGTGCACTTTTTGGATTTGTTTGCTCCTGCTTTTGTAAAGTGGCCTCGTGGCAGGTCTCTCCAGAAGTGAAGCGCCAAGCCTTTTTCCTCATCCTCTGTCCATTTTTTATTGTTGATTGCTCGCTGAGCAAATCACCTTTTTCTTGGCATGTGCATCCAGGATGAAATATCAGCGCAGGGAGCTGAGCTCAAGTCTTACTTTAGTTTTAGAAGCTTGGTGTGTGTGTGTTATATATAAAAAAAGGTGGATGCTGCACGGTGACCTGCAGCCTCCTTCCCAGCCCCTCTCTTCTCCTGTCTCTCCCTCCTGCCTCTCAGGGATTCAGGATCTTCTGAGAATTGCCCATTAAACTTTCCCGGTGAAGGTTTTTTTTTCCAGAGTGTATTGTCCTGGGACGATGCGTTTGGTAAACCAAATGATTTGTGAAGCCTTTGCGTGCAGAAAGAAGCTGGATTCTTAATCCGGACTGGCATTTTGGTGACTCTTGCCAGGTGCTCTTGAATGCACTGTTTATTTTCTTCAAAAGTGAAATGCTGGGCACTGCCTCCTTTGTGCTGTTGTTTATCTTCTTGGTTCCTTCCCTGCGTTGTTATTGTTCTTCATGGATGAAGTAGTACTTTTGGCCAAGATAGCAATCTTTGGGAGCTACTAAGAAAAGCATGTGTACAGATGTCTCGAGGCTATCATTGGAACCATTGCGATAAATTAGTAATATAACTTGCATGAGGAGAGAGCATCCAGCAGAAAAAAAGGGCATTGTGTATAATTTATCACATTTTTATCCCACTTTTTTTCTCTGGGAGATTAAAATGATGTATTTATTTGGTTGCCACAGCAACCTTGTGAGGTAGGCAGGCCCTCTGAGAGAGATTGGCCCAGAATCACCATTGAGGTGGTTGGTCCAAAAACATGAAGTAAGGACACTGTCCTCAAGTAATTCTGGAAAAGTGTGTCCATGTGTTTATTAAATATATGTATTTAAATATATGATGATAACTTGAAGAGAGTATCTGTGTAGGAAAAACAATGGTTCAACTTTGGAAACAAATACCATGTTCCCTGCATATCAGATATTTACATTACGATTCATAACAGTAGCAAAATTACAGTTATGAAGTAGCAACGAAAATAATTTTATGGTTGGGGGTCACCACAACATGAGAAACTGTATTAAAGGGTTGCGGCATTAGGAAGATTGAGAACCACTGATCTAGAGGTTTTTGCCATGTAGCTCTTTTTTTCCTGACAGAATTGTTCTTGTTTATGGCTTGTGGGAATATATGCGCACCAACCAGAGCCTAAACTTCTATTTGATTAAATTAGGCTTATTTTTTTCATAGTGTATTTTCTACAAGGATTAACCAGGCTTTTGGCCTGTAGCATCACAGTAGTTTGTGCAAGGGTCTTGGATGAGTTACCAATGTCAATGACCCTGAAGAGGAATTATTCAACAGACAGATAACAGAATGCAGTAATGATATTTTCTGGGAAAGTGTGATGAAGATGATTACTCATTGTAGTAAAGGACTATGGATCCATATAAATATGGATCCTGGAATTACAGTGTTTTTTAAGCATTACATAGATTGTAGGAATTTTTTAAGGAATAGAAACGCTGAAAGTTCATGTTATCCAATTGTTGCCCTTGCATCTTAAGATCAAAAGTTAATCCTTATGAGACTTTTTGCATCCTTCCCTTTCCTCTACAATCTTTATTTCTTTAAATGCTCAGGACTCTCAAATTCTTTGGCTGAGAGCCTAGTCACTACTGCATTTTATTCCATGCCAATAAAGTAACTTTTTTTTTTTTTTTGCAAAATCTCCAAACATTTTAATTTGACCTAAGGGTGGGCATTTTCCCATAAGGTGACACACCCTGGCTGTCATCAACCGAACTCTTAAAATAAAATCCTTCTTCTGCTCCCCTTCCCATTTTTTTTCTAGATTGCTTTAAAGAATCAAGCTAATGATTTAATGATTTAATGCTTAAAAATACAGAGGAAATATCTGAAACATGCATTTTTGCATATATGCTTAGCTTGCTTAAATGTCTTTGAATAATTGATGGAAATTCAGAGTTGAACCATATTGATGATGGATTTGGTGTGAGGGAAAAAAGCTGTCCTGGAAAGCTTTCCAGAGAATTACTTTTCAGTATCTGATTAACTTCCAAAGAGGAAACAACACTCTCTTTTGAATCAATGATTTAGCAGGAAATTATATTTTCAAAGTTATTTTCTAGAGCTATAGCTATTCCGGGTTCTGTTATTGAAAGGAAAGGGGAGAGATAATTTATAGTACCTTTGCAATGCAGTACAATGAATATTCCTAAGAAGTGGGACACTCTGGAAGTAGGTTAATTTCACAAAGGTTGTGTAGGAGATGACCAGGCTGAATCCAAAGGATCATCAGTCTGGGATCCCTTCATTCCCACAAGGGATCGAAGTCCAGCCCACTTTGAATTCCCTTGACACTTATATACTGCCTATTTGCTTTGATTGTAAGTGGCTTAGATTCTTGTAGAGAGATTAAGCTTGCAATAAACCTTTATAATCATATGAACTGCCTGGACTTCCTGGTTTTCCCGCTTGACAGTTTGGAAGAAAAGAAGGATAAACATTTGGAGGCTGTTTCCTTTTATGGAAATTATGTCTGCCTTCTCAGTAACATGCTGGGCATTAAGATGGTATTGTGGAATACCGGGTCATCTATTTAGAAAACCATGTCCATCTAACATTTCAACTAGCACTGGACTTGGTACATAAACTGGACAGACACAGGTAATCTTTCATGGTTTTATCTGCATTTTATTAGCATAATAGGACTGATAAGAGCACAGATGACAAAACTGAAAAACAATCACACTGAACCAGCATAAAAATCTATCTAAGTCAATGTAGCTAACACTGTGCACTGCCAGGCATCTATTAGAGTTGCCAGTCACACCTGTGCTAGGAAATTTTGGAATAGATTCTTTCTGCTTTTTATATATTCAACATTATGTCTGCTTTTCTGCAATGGAGTTGCTGTAGTTGCCCATAGCATAGATGTAAAGTTGGCCCTTAATGTTCTAGAAATCTTAGTGGAATCATTTTTTTTTATAAAAACCTGAGAAAAAAATATCCCTGTTTTAGTTTATAAAGTGCTATATGAGCCCTTTTGCAAAGCAGTTCTCTGAAACTGACTTTGAATAAATTCCCATAGAGTTCAATGAATCATACACTGTAGTGAATAAATAATAATAATAATAATAATAATAATAATAATAATAATAATAATAAAACCCCCAGTGAGGCACTACCTTGACGTGGTTGTGGGGCTTGTGTACTCTGAGGAAGATGAGAGCTATGCCAGAGGTTCAACCATACTGGACAGGTCTCATCAGAGGAGTCAGACAAAGAGTGTCTCTCCCATAAAAAATATGGTGAGACGTAAATTTCAGAATGCCATACCGGCTCGGACGTCGCCCGGGTTAACAAGGTCCACGCTAGATATTGGAGTTCCTGGATATCTGGTGAAAAATGGGTTACAGGACTCAGGACTGTTGGCTGAGCAACCAGGGCCAGCAGCTGCAGAACTACTGGAAGAAAAGGTGTTTACCCGTCGCAGATACACAGTGATGGAAAACAAAGAAATAATGATCTGTTACTACAGATCAAGTCCAACAAGAAGAGGATATCTAAAACGAATGCACCAGTTCTGGAAAGAACAACATCCAGAATCAGAAATAACAGAACAGAGACTAGCAGATCAACGCCGATTTATAACACGAAATAAAGTATTCACAGAAACAGAATTGGACGAACTGCAAAGGTTTACCCAGGGCAAAGAAATCAAAGCCTTACCAGAAGTAATTCAGAATGTAGAGGCAAACCAGGGGGAGTTGGCAGTGAAGGAATCCAGCAGAGATATACAACTGTTCTCATTTGGAAACCAGGCACCTCTTCCTCAGGAAGAACAAAACCCTCTAACTAAAGAAATAAAAGAATTGAAACAAAGAATAACTGAGCATCTAGAACAGCACAAAAACAACAGAATAAGGCTACCTGCATTGAAGCTTGTTCCAAAGAAACAGCTAGCACAAGCATTAAAAGATGCAAATATTGCAATATCAAGTATAAGCACCAATTCACTGCAAGAAACAAACCAACTAATGTACAGCACAGCTGCAGTTATAACAGAATACCTGGGATGCAAAATCAACAAAAAGAAAAACAAACAAACAGTGCACCAGAAAAATGGAAGGTTAGACTAGAAAATAAGATCAGCAAGTTAAGATCACATGCAAGCAAGCTAGAACAGATGAAAAAAAAGAAGCTGAAGAACAAGAAGACCAAAGAATACCTAATCAAGAAATACCACTTAGAAACAAGGAAGATCAAGGAAGCACTGGAAATAATAAAGCAACAAATAACAGCTATAGCCAGGAAAATCAGTAGATATGAAGCTCGAATTGCAAACTATAGGCAGAACCTCCAATTTCAATCCAATCAGAAACGTTTCTACCAATCCATCAATGGAGAAACTGCAAGGAATCAGTCAGTACCTGACAAGGAAGAAACAGTGCAGTTCTGGAAGCAGATATGGGATAACCCAAAGAAATACAACAAGGATGCGGCTTGGTTAAAAGAGGTGGATGCAAATAAAATAGAAGTTGAAATGAAAGAACTAGTAATAACAACAAAAATGGTAGAAAAAAGAGCAAAGAAAATCAAAAATTGGTCAGCACCAGGTGAAGATGAACTGCATGGGTTTTGGTTGAAACATCTAACTGTTATACACCCACTCATTGCCAAGCAGTTCAACAATATACTACAAGGAGGAGAAATTGAAAAGTGGCTAACAACTGGGAAAACCTACCTAATAATGAAAAATCCAGCAAAAGGGGCAACACCAGGTAACTACAGGCCAATTACCTGCTTACCAACAACTTTCAAATTACTAACTGGTGTAGTAGCTGATGCAGTGCAACAGCATCTAGTTGAAAACAATCTCTTTCCACCTGAGCAGAAAGGAAACCGCCCCAATAGCAGAGGAACAAAAGATCAACTCCTAATAGACAAAATGATCTTGGAAAACTGCAAGAGAAGGAAGACCAACCTGAATGTGGCATGGATTGACTACAAAAAGGCATTTGACTCTCTGCCACATGATTGGATAATAAAGTGCCTAGAAATAACAGGAGTCAGTAGAAACATCAGAAAATTTGTGCAAAGATCGATGGCACAATGGAAGACACAGTTGCAGATCAATGGTGAGAGGCTGGGAGAGGTTAATATCAAGAGAGGAATATTTCAAGGAGATTCATTATCACCATTACTATTTGTTATTGCACTGTTTCCTCTGTCAACAATACTGAATAACTCAGGACATGGCTATCAAACATCAAAAACATCTGCCAGACTATCCCACCTCCTTTATATGGATGATCTGAAGCTGTATGGAAAAACATCATCTGAAATAGAATCGCTGCTCAACACTGTCCGTATATATAGCCAAGATATTGTAATGGAGTTTGGCTTGGACAAATGTGCCACACTTACTATCAAACAAGGAAAAATAATGAAAACTGAAGGAATCAAGATGCCCCACAAAATAACATTAAGAGTCTGGATGAGGAAGAGTACTACAAATACTTGGGCATCCTTCAAGCTGACAACATCAAGCACACTGAAGTCAAGAAAAAGATTAGAGGTGAATACATCAAGAGAGTGAAGAAGATCTTAAAGTCCAAACTCAATGGAGGAAATACCATAAAGGCAATCAACACCTGGGCAATCCCAGTCATTAGGTACACAGCTGGAATAGTGGACTGGACTCAAGCAGAACTAAAAGCAATGGATAGGCAGACCAGAAAAATAATGACAATGAATCATGCCCTTCATCCACGCAGTGACATTGATAGACTTTATCTACCAAGGCAAATAGGTGGGCGTGGAATGCTACAAGTACATCAGATGGTTGAAGAAGAAAAAATGGCTTTGGAAGAATATCTGAAGAACAATGATGAAGATGCACTGAAATTAGTATATCAGGAAGGCTTACTAACTACTGGAGAGACCAAACTGGCCTACAAGAAAGACCAAATGAAGAACAGAATAGAGGCATGGGAAGACAAAGCACTACATGGCCAATACATTAAAAAAATAGCTGGGAAAGCAGATAATAATAAAACCTGGCAATGGCTAAGAGCAGGAAAATTGAAGAAAGAGACCGAGGGACTAATTCTGGCTGCACAAGACCAAGCCTTAAGGACAAATGCATACAAAGTCAAAATTGAGAAGACAGCAACAGACAGTAAGTGCCGCCTATGCAAAGAAGCTGAAGAAACAGTGGACCACTTGGTAAGCTGTTGCAAGAAGATTGCACAGACTGATTACAAGCAGCGGCATGACAAAGTAGCAACAATGGTGCATTGGAAGATCTGCAAAAAATATCATTTGCCTGTAAGCAAAAACTGGTGGGATCATAAAATAGAGAAAGTCATAGAAAATGATAAAATTAAACTGCTCTGGGACTTCAGAATTCAAACAGACAAGCACCTGCAACATAACACCCCAGACTTAACAATTGTCGATAAGAAAGACAAAAAAGTCTGGATAGTGGACGTGGCAGTGCCTGGAGATAGCAGAATAGAAGAGAAAGAACTGGAGAAGATAACAAAATACAAAGACCTACAAATAGAAATAGAAAGACTGTGGCAAAAGCAAGCAAGGGTAGTACCAATAGTCATAGGCTCCTTGGGTGCAATCCCAAAACAACTGGAGCACCACTTGAACACCATTGGCATTGACAAATTCGCTATTAGTCAATTGCAAAAGGCGGCCTTATTAGGAACTGCTTCCATCCTGCGACGATATCTGTAATACCATCAAACATCCACATCTGCCTATCCCAGGTCCTGGGTAAGGACTCGATAGGTAGACAAAATGCCAAATCCAGTCTGAACATCTGGCTGACTGTGCGATGATCAATAATAATAATAATAATAATAATAATAATAATAATAATAATAATAATGTTTGGCTTGGACAAATGTGCCACACTTACTATCAAACAAGGAAAAGTAGTGAAAACTGAAGGAATCAAGATGCCCCACGAAAATAACATTAAGAGTCTGGATGAGGAAGATTACTACAAATACTTGGGTATCCTTCAAGCTGACAACATCAAGCACACTGAAGTCAAGAAAAAGATTAGAGGTGAATACATCAAGAGAGTGAAGAAGATCTTAAAGTCCAAACTCAATGCAGGAAATACCATAAAGGCAATCAACACCTGGGCAATCCCAGTCATTAGGTACACAGCTGGAATAGTGGACTGGACTCAAGCAGAACTAAAAGCAATGGATAGGCAGACCAGAAAAATAATGACAATGAATCATGCCCTTCATCCACGCAGTGACATTGATAGACTTTATCTACCAAGGCAAATAGGTGGGCGTGGAATGCTACAAGTACATCAGATGGTTGAAGAAGAAAAAATGGCTTTGGAAGAATATCTGAAGAACAATGATGAAGATGCACTGAAATTAGTATATCAGGAAGGCTTACTAACTACTGGAGAGACCAAACTGGCCTACAAGAAAGACCAAATGAAGAACAGAATAGAGGCATGGGAAGACAAAGCACTACATGGCCAATACATTAAAAAAATAGCTGGGAAAGCAGATAATAACAAGACCTGGCAATGGCTAAGAGCAGGAAAATTGAAGAAAGAGACCGAGGGACTAATTCTGGCTGCACAAGACCAAGCCTTAAGGACAAATGCATATAAAGTCAAAATTGAGAAGACAGCAACAGACAGTAAGTGCCGCCTATGCAAAGAAGCTGAAGAAACAGTGGACCACCTGGTAAGCTGTTGCAAGAAGATTGCACAGACTGACTACAAGCAGCGGCATGACAAAGTAGCAACAATGGTGCATTGGAAGATCTGCAAAAAATATCATTTGCCTGTAAGCAAAAACTGGTGGGATCATAAAATAGAGAAAGTCATAGAAAATGATAAAATTAAACTGCTCTGGAACTTCAGAATTCAAACAGACAGGCACCTGCAACATAACACCCCAGACTTAACAATTGTCGATAAGAAAGACAAAAAAGTCTGGATAGTGGACGTGGCAGTGCCTGGAGACAGCAGAATAGAAGAGAAAGAACTGGAGAAGATAACAAAATACAAAGACCTACAAATAGAAATAGAAAGACTGTGGCAAAAGCAAGCAAGGGTAGTACTAATAGTAATAGGCTCCTTGGGTGCAATCCCAAAACAACTGGAGCACCACTTGAACACCATTGGCATTGACAAATTAGCTATTAGTCAATTGCAAAAGGCGGCCTTATTAGGAACTGCTTCCATCCTGCGACGATACCTGTAATACCATCAAACATCCAGGGTAAGGACTCGATAGGTAAACAAAATGCCAAATCCAGTCTGAACATCTGGCTGACTGTGTGATGATCCATAATAATAATAATAATAATAATAATAATAATAATAATAATAATAATAAAGTTGGAAGGGACCTTGGAGGTCATCTAGTCCAACCCCCTTCTCAGGCAGGAAACCCTATACCATTTCAGACAAATGGCTGTCCAGTTTCTTCTTCTTTTTTTTTTTAATTAAAAATTTTATAAACTTTTTACAATAAAATACCCCCCTCCCACCCCATAACCCTCCCCCCTCCTTCTCAGAGCTGAATACAGGGTTAAAGAAACAAAAAAACCCATACAAATTAAATGAACCTCAATCCACTATACATAGATCCAAAAAAATTAAAGTACTTTAACTCCAATACATAGAAACTACAAATCCAACCATACCCATTTTTGTCCAGTCTCTTCTTAAAAACTTCCAGTGTTGGAGCATTCACTGCTTCTGGAGGCAGGTTGTTCCACTGGTTAATTGTTCTAACTGTCAGGAAGTTTCTCCTTAGTTCTAGATTGCTCCTCTCCTTGATTAGTTTCCATCCGTTGCTTCTTGTCCTGCCTTCAGGTGCTTTGGAAAATAGCTTGACTCCCTCTTCTTTGTGGCAGCCCCTGAGATATTGGAATACTGCTATCATGTCCCCCCTCATCCTTCTCTTCATTAAACTAGACATACCCAATTCCAGAAGCCTTTCCTTATATGCTTTAGCCTCCAGTCCCTAATCATGAAGGCGAATATACATGTCCCAGGACAATGTTGAAGGATCTGGGTCGGCCATTGGGACCAGAGGTTTAGTCTTCTGAGCTTTTGGACTCATGCTAGAGACCATCCTCAAGGAACTTCTAGCAGAGTGTGTGCTTTGGACTATTCTATGTGTCCTATTTATATGGTGCCTGTTGTATGTGGCTTTTTGGATGTTGATTAGGGTGTTGATGGCTGGCTATTAAATCGTTGGCTGTGCTGCCTAGTCCTCATCTCCTAAATACTTGATAAGCTGGTGATAAATCAGCACTCCTGTTGACTGACAAGGACTTGTTTCCCAGACTTCAATCACTTTTCTGGCTGTTTTTGTGCCTGCTCATCCAACAATGCTTGAGAGAACTTACTTATATTGCTTTCATTAGATTTATTTTGGAGTACCTGTACACATGAAAACACTTAATCAGCTGAGTGATTGAAGGCATCAGCCTTGCTCTACAAATGGCCAAATCAACCTTAAAATACAGTACTTCTTTCATACTGGTCATTCATTTGTGCATTCAATCCATGTTTATTTAGCTGGCCTTCCTTCTTGCTTCTATCTTTTCTGCTTTACACGTGAGGTTTTTAGATATCTGTTCAGACTGCATTCAGCTTCTGTTTCTGTAGCATATCCAGCTCTTACTTTCATATAACAAAGTCCGCAGACAACATACTCTTATTCACATACATTTTCAATTATTTTAATAAACATTAATCCCTTGCTGCAGATCAGAAATCAACCACCACAGGTGTTTGCTTGTCTTTAATAAATATTTTACAAAGATATACCAATTCTTCTCCACTGATTTTCTGCCATATATGTTTAACTTCTAGAGTCAAACTTCTCTTTCTACAATTGTTGTGTTTTGATTGTAGGGCAGGAAGTTTTGTTTTGTTTATTGTAGTTATTTTGCTTCTCTTTTTTCTTTCATGTCAGTTACCTCTCCTCTCAAAATCTACTCTTGACACCACCAAATAGTGATATATTCCTATGTTTCACATTCTCTCATCTTCCATATATCCTGCATTACTTTTTTTCCTATTTTCATTTTTTTTCTGAACTATTCCATCTATCAAATAATTTCTTTTCTATTTTTATGTATGGATAAGCTTAACCATATATTCAGGAAAAGGGAGAACCAAACCATTATCCTTCAGCTAACTACCATTTCCTTCTTGCTTGGGTTTTTGAATGGCCTGCTCATTTTTTGAATACCCTCTCTATTGTTGGAAAATAAAGAGTTCTTGTCTGGCAAGGTGACAGCTTCTCTCTAAAGCAGGGGTATCAAACTGCTGGCCCACAGGCCAGATGCATCACGCCAAAACTGCACCCATCCCATAGCCGGCAATGATGGAAAAAGTCGTGATAGGTCACGACACATCACATGACATTGTGAGTTTGACACCCCTGCTCTAAAGCATATTAATGCATAGTCTTCAGAACTTCTGCCCCCTGTTGGTTAGCTAGCTAACCACAGAACATTAAAAAGAGTTGGTATGAATAGTCAAGTTGTTTTACTACAGAAGAACACACACACACACACACACACACACACATGTAAAGATATATGTGTAAAGATGTACATATGTGTTGACTTCAGAGTTTTAATTCTAGGACATTTCCTCCTGCCTTATTTGAAACAATGGTCTTTGGGCCATTTTTTTCACAGCCTTGAATCTTGAAGACAACTGTTCCATATTTACATGGTAATTGTGCCTGGACTGGCAATCATAGCTTCTTGTCTTGCCAGATTCAGATGTTATACCTGGGAATAACCTTGAAGTTTGCATCATTTAGATTGAAAGGCATGGTTTTACTTGAAAGACCACTATAACATTGGAGAGAGAAAGACAGGGAGAGAGAGAGAAAGTAAAATCCAATATACATCTATCCCAATCAAACAAAAAATGATATAGACTAGTACCATAGTTTTACATAAAGTTGTGATTTCTTCATTTCTTGAAAGAAATTAAGCATAACTAAGTAACTTGACAAGTGTTAAAAAATAAAAACTCATCTTCTGTTGATTAAAAAGTAGTATTGTACCATTTAAATAAAATCCAGGAAACACGGATTAAAAAGACTAGTAACGGGTATGTCCATTTGTATTCTGAGAATGATATACTGTTTAGCTTCTAGACTTAATCAAGTTAAGCAATATATTATATATTGCTTAACTTGATTAAGTCTAGAAGCCAAACAGTTTTTAGATTTTGCTCCCTTTTCAAAACATTGTTGTCTTTTGTAACACAATAAAAGTTTCTCCTCGAAAACTTTAACAAGCTGTAGATACTTTTTATATGAATCGTGTGATATTTATTTGTTTATTGCTTCAACTTAAATGTCACTCCATTTCTGAAGACTCCAAATGAATACTGCACTGGTATTCCATATCAAAGACAGGGAGGCAACCAAATCTCAGTTAAGATGAAAAAATTCTATCATTTCCTCTTCCATCTGTTAAGAGAATCTTCCATCTGTTAACAGAATGTATCATTCAACAGGGATAGATTTAAGACGCATTTAAAGAATCTATGTAAATGTTCATCAAATGGAGCAATAACCATCGTAGGAGCATGCTTTGAACTCATAATAGCTTTTATTTATTTCACATGCTTTCATTTTAGGTAACCAAGAACGAGTAATCTAGAAGTCATCTATCTTAAAGCATGTCCAGTGTATGACGAAAGTGAAGTATATACCAGGAAGAACTGATAGAATGCCAAATGTCACCTATACTTAATCTAGCAAAGCATTTATGATACGTAATCTAGCAAATTATTATGAGAATATAATTTAGGTGGTGGGAAATTAAAAGCCAGAAAAGAATCAAGTGTGACATAAATCACTTCTGGTCTATTGGTTTAGCACACAAGTGTTGAGAATAATTATGTACTTATTTTGGAGAGTCTATAGTTGGACCATATCAATTTCAGAGTACTAGCACTGATCACTCCATCTGGTACTGAGAAAATTAGGAAAATTAGACATCAGCCTTCTTCTGATATTTCATCAACAATTAGTTTAGAAAATCTATGCATTAAAATAGATCACCTCTATTTAGATAGAATATTTATCTAGTGCAGTGGTTCTCAACCTTTTTAATGCCGCGACCCCCAACCGGTCGTAAGTCGAGGACTACTCAACCGGTCGTAAGTCGAGGACTACTCAACTGGTGCAGCACCGTTTGCAGAATGGGACTTTTGGCGGGCTCAGCAGGGCAGAGACAGCCTGGACAATTCCTATTGGCTTTTGAAAGCCAATAGAATTAGACTCTATTCAAGAGAGTCTATTCTATTGGCTTTCAAAAGCCAATAGAATAAAAGGGAGTAGCACATCTAAGGAAAAGGGGGAAAAAATGGCAGACTGCGTTGTTTGGCGACCCCCGTGAAATGGTCGTTCGACCCCAAATGGGGTCCCAACCCACAGGTTGAGAACCACTGATCTAGTGCAAAAAAAAAACAAAACAGTTTCTGTTTCCATCTATTTTATTGTAGCTAACATTTATCTATACTTAGCAAAACATGCCACTCTTCTAATATTCAATGTTACAAAAGACTCTGCCATTTTAAATATCATTAACATTAAAAATTTTGAATAGCAAAAAGAAGAATTTACTAAATATACTAACAATCTATACCGGCCCTGCAATATTTTAGGAAGGGCATGAACAAAATGGAGCAACCAAATGATAAGAGGCATTTTATGAACTTATGAAGAATTATTGTGAGTACCAGATAGTTTGGGAAGATAGGGTAGATTTCCTATCTTGTTCCAGAAAAAAACCTGAATAAATAATTTGAATTACAGGGAAACAGATTTTCTTTGGACATTATAATAGTAAGAACTGCTCAGCAATGAAATAAATTCCTTGGAAGAGTGGGTTTTGATTTGCTGAATATGTTTCAATAGATAACCATGCCAGATGTGCTATAGTAATAGATTTTTGCACTGGACAGGATTGGACTGCATGATCTCTAAGATATTATTGCATCCTTACATTTTATATTTCTATGCTACCTAAAACTTATCTCAATTTTACCAAATTTTGAAAAAGAAAAAAAATTACAGCAACACCATTAAAACAAAAATTCTCAATCCCAATAAACAATAGAAGAGAATGTTTGTAGCTGTGGGGTACTCTTGAAACTTGGTTTTTTTTCTTGCAGATGTTTTAGTTCTTGCAAACTAGGTAATAACATCCATGCTAGAAGGCACTGGGGGTTTCCTCTCCTTTTATATACTAGTAGCTTGCCCTATTATGTTGGTGGGAATGTTCTTGGTGGTTCCTTGATTAGACTGTTGTTTACTGTTAGCTTATTTGTCTGAGTGGGTAATTCCTTGATTGGGGTATCATTTACTTCTTGATTGTTGATCTAGTAATCTTGGGGTTAATCTCCGCTCATCTGGGCATTGATTGCTGGTGAGGAGGTGACAGATGCAGCATCCCAACACATGCCCTGTTCCTTTTGTACATGCATGTCACATTGAATCATGCACAAAAGAGGTGGAACTTGGATCACAATGGTGCATTTGTCATCTTGCAAGCTATCAAGTGACTGCTATATTGAAGAATAAGAAAGAAGTGAGTTACAGATTAAATAGCAGGGATTAAGTGCATGACTCTCTATGTTAAAGGATACTGGTGAAATATCTAACACAGCAAACACATTTGATTTTTTTAAAAAAAAGTAATTTCACATACTAATTATAAATAACACTGTTGTGTCCTGAGCCTGCAAGAGCTGAAAGCAGGCTCAGAATTTTGCAATTGGTCCCAGGCAATCCAAAAGCTGCCCAGGACCAGACAGAGTGGCGCCAGCGTTGAGTGCATGCACAAGGCGCAAAAATGGTCAATTCCTATTGGTTCACACTGTCAGGGTCTTGTTGTTGTTAATTGCGAAGTCGTGTCCGACCCGTCGCGACCCCATGGACAATGTTCCTCCAGGTCTTCCTGTCCTCTACCATCTTCTGGAGTCCATTTAAATTCACACCTACTGCTTCAGTGACTCCATCCAGCCATCTCATTCTCTGTCGTCCCCTTCTTCTATTGCCCTCAATCTTTCCCAGCATTAGGCTCTTCTCCAGTGAATCCTTCCTTCTCATTAGGTGGCCAAAGTACTTGAGTTTCAACTTCAGGATCTGGCCTTCTAAAGAGCAGTCGGGGTTGATCTCTTCTAGGACTGACCGGTTTGAACGCCTTGCAGTCCAAGGGACTCGCAGGAGTCTTCTCCAGCACCATAGTTCAAAGGCCTCAATTCTTTTGCGCTCAGCCTTTCTTATGGTCCAACTTTCACAGCCATACATTGCAACTGGGAAAACCATGGCCTGGACTATACGCACTTTTGTTGGCAGGGTGATGTCTCTGCTTTTTAGTATGCTGTCTAGATTTGCCATAGCTTTCCTCCCCAGGAGCAAGCGTCTTTTAATTTCTTGGCTGCAGTCCCCATCTGAGGTGAGCTTGGAGCCCAGAAAAATAAAATCTGTCACTACCTCCATTTCTTCCCCATCTATTTGCCAGGAATTGAGAGGGCCGGATGCCATGATTTTGGTTTTCTTAATGTTGAGTTTCAAGCCAACTTTTGCACTCTCCTTCTTCACCCGCATCAAGAGGCTCTTTAGTTCCTCTTCACTTTCTGCCATTAGAGTGGTATCATCTGCATATCTTAGGTTGTTGATATTTCTCCCGGCAATCTTAATTCCAACTTTTGATTCATCTAGCCCTGCCTTTCTCATGATGTGCTCTGCATATAAGTTAAATAGGCAGGGCGACAGTATACAGCCTTGCCGGACTCCTTTTCCAATTTTGAACCAATCAGTGGTTCCGTGTCGGTTCTCACTGTTGCTTCTTGACCCGCATATAGGTTTCTCAAGAGACAAATGAGATGGTCTGGTACTCCCATCTCTTTAAGAACTTGCCACAATTTGTTGTGATCCACACAATCAAAGGCTTTTGCATAGTCAATGAAGCAGAAGTAGATGTTTTTCTGGAACTCCCTAGCTTTCTCCATGATCCAGCGTATGTTGGCAATTTGATCTCTAGTTCCTCTGCCTCTTCGAAATCCTGCCTGTACTTCTGGTAGTTCTCGATCCACATACTGCTGGAGTCTAGCTTGTAGGATTTTAAGCATAACTTTACTAGCATGTGAAATGAGTGCAATGGTGCGATAGTTTGAACATTCTTTGGCATTGCCTTTCTTTGGAATTGGAATGTAAACTGACCTTTTCCAATCCTGTGGCCACTGTTGAGTTTTCCAAATTTGCTGGCAAATTGAGTGTAGCACTTTTACTGCATCGTCTTTTAAGATTTTGAATAGCTCAGCTGGAATACTGTCACCTCCACTAGCTTTGTTGTTGCTCAGATTTTCTAAGGCCCATTTCACTTCACATTCTAGGATGTCTGGTTCGAGGTCAGTGATCATCTCATTGTGGTTATCTGGGATGTTAAGCTCATTCTTGTATAGTTCTTCTGTGTAGTTTTGCCATCTCTTCTTAATCTCTTCTGCCTCTGTTAGGTCTCTGCCATTTTGGTCCTTTATCATGCCCATCTTCGCATGAAACGTTCCCTTCATATCTCCAATTTTCTTGAAGAGATCTCTGGTCCTCCCTATTCTGTTGTTTTCTTCTATTTCTTTGCACTGTTCATTTAAGAAGGTATTCTTATCTCTTCTAGCTATTCTCTGGAATTCTGTATTCAATTGGGTGTATCTTTCTCTTTCTCCTTTGCCTTTCGCTTCCCTTCTTTCCTCAGCTATTTGCAAAGCTTCCTCAGACAGCCATTTTGCTTTCTTGCATTTCTTTTTCTTTGGGATGGTTTTAGTTGCTACCTCTTGTACAATGTTGCGAACTTCCATCCATAGTTCTTCAGGCACTCTGTCTATCAGATCCAGTTCCTTAAATCTATTTGTCACCTCTACTGTATATTCATCAGGAATATGATTTAGTTCATACCTGAGTGGCCTAGTGCTTTTCCCTACTTTTTTCAATTTAAGCCTAAATTTTGCAACGAGAAGCTCATGATCTGAGTCACAGTCAGCTCCTGGTCTTGTTTTTACTGACTGTATACAGCTTCTCCATCTTTGGCTGCAGAGCCCATAGTCAATCTGATTTCGATGTTGACCTTCTGGTGATGTCCATGTGTAGAGCCGTCTCTTGGGTTGTTGGAAAAGAGTGTTTGTTATGACCATTGTATTCTCTTGACAAAATTCTATTAGCCTGTGCCCTGCTTCATTTTGTACTTCAAGGCCAAACTTGCCTGTTATTCCGGTTATCTTTTGGCTTCCTACGTTAGCATTCCAATCCCCCATGATGATAAGGACATCATTTTTTGGTGTTAATTCTATAAGGTGCTGTAGGGCTTCATAGAACCGGTCAATTTCATCCTCTTCAGCACCAGTGGTTGGGGCATAGATTTGGACTACTGTGATATTGAATGGTTTGCCTTGGATTCGAATTGAGATCATTCTGTCATTTTGGGGATTGTATCCCAGTATTGCATTTCCTATTCTTTTATTGACTATGAAGGCTACTCCATTTCTTCTGAGGGATTCTTGCCCACAGTAGTATACCTGATGATCATCTGAGTTAAATTCACCCATTCCTGTCCATTTTAGTTCGCTGATTCCTAAGATGTCGATGTTCAGTCTTGTCATCTCTTTTTTGACTACGTCTAGCTTGCCTTGATTCATGGATCTTACATTCCAGGTTCCTATGGAGAAAAAATCTTTACAGCATCGGACTTTCCTTTCACCACCAGATATATCCACAGCTGAGCGTCCTTTCGGCTTTGGCCCAGTCGCTTCATTCTTTCTGGCGCTACTAGTACTAGCCCTCTGCTCTTCCCCAGTAGCATATTGGACACCTTCCGACCTGAGGGGCTCATCTTCCAGCGTCATATCTTTTTTCCTTTTAGTACTGTCCATGGGGTTTTCATGGCAAAGATACTGGAGTGGTTTGCCATTTCCTTCTCCAGTGGATCACATTTTGTCAGAACTCTCTGCTATAACCTGTCCGTCTTGAGTGGCCCTGCACGGCATAGCTTATAGCTTCATTGAGTTATGCAAGCCCCTTCGCCATGACAAGGCAGTAATTCATAAAGGGGGTCAGGGTCTTAGGCATTATAAAAGGCCTGCGTGCCTTTTGCTGTTTGCTTGGTTGTAGGAGAGAGAAATAAAGAGCTTGTTGTTTTCACCATGTGTCTTTGTCAATTGCCAATGAACCAAAAACTCAACACTGGTGACCAAGGTAGGACTCCTGCAAGCAAGGAAAAGGATTAGGACTCACCAAGGAAGTCCTGATGATCGGGAAGATGGCATGCTGCATTCACGACTCAGCCTGCCAGTACAGTGTCGCTGGAAGTGAGCTTGGCAAAAGGACCCTTTCCCAAATCTTGGCTTGCAGAGGAGGCAATTAGCGAAGACCGTCAAGATGACGATCTCGAAGATTGGCCGTTTGACTGATTTTGATGTCTCCCACCCAGAGAGTTGGAATTCATACGTAGCATGGGTGGAGAATTACTTTAGAGTAAATCAAATAAGAGAAGACAGCCTGAAGGCAGCAACTCTTTTGTGTGCCTGTGGACAGGAAGCTTTTGACATCACGGAAAATCTGGTGGCCCCTGCACTTCTGGAGTCAGTATCGTCAGAAGCGTATCCTGAAGAGGAGGTGGACAGACTTCGCCAGCCAGCAGAAAGAAGATCGAAGGAGCATCCAGACAAGCCCCCAGCATCTCTTCAGTGCTTCAGCGAGCTGACTGCAGCTTTCGCGCCATCATTTGCTGGTCGTGTGGCAGGCAAGGCCACATTGCCTTCATCTGTTTGGGTCACCAGAATGTCCAACCTCGGGAAGAATTGCTTCATAAAGGTACCAGGGTCCCCAGCCAACACAGGGTGGGTTTCTGCACATCGCGCAGGAGTATTCTAAGGACAGGGACAAACAAGCCCCTTAAGAAAAAACTTTGCATTAACATGAAGTTGCAAGGGGTTCCCTTATTGATGAAGCTGGACACAAGTCTGCTCTATCAATCATTTCACTGGACACCTTTAAAAGGATTTGCAGCAGTAGTGGCCTTCAAGTTAAACTCAGGCCATCGAATCTAATACTCACTGATTTTCAAAATTCTAAGGTCTGTGTAAAAGGGAAGACCTCACTCAAGGTACAGTGTAAGGATTTTGAAGGTTTCCTGGATGTGCTGGTAGTTGGGGGTGAGTGTACGAGTCTTATTAGACTCGATTGGTTCGAGGCTCTGGGAATCCAAGTAACTGGGCTGCACAACTTGCAAATGTTGGGCCTTACAGAGGTTTGCAAGGAGTTTGCAGATGTGTTTAGTTCAGAGCTAGGATCCTACAAGGGGCCTCCCATTGCACTACGGTTACACCCAACTATCATGCCCATTAGGGTCAAGCCTAGAAGGGTGCCTTTTGCCCTCAAAAGTAAGATAGATGCTGAGCTGGACAAATTGCTCCAGCAGGGCATTTTAGAACCTGTGGCTTCTAGTCCATGGGAAACCCCCATAGTAATGCCTCTAAAGGCTAATGGGGAAGTCCGTATATGTGCAGACTATAAGTGTACACTGAATAAAGTGTTGCAACAGCACACATATCCAGTGCCAGTTGTAAACCATGTTCTGGCCTCCCTCAAGGGGGGTGCATTTTTGCAAAACTTGACCTTGCACAGGCCTATCAACAGCTACCTGTTGATGAGGCATCTGCAGAGGCCCAGACGCTTGTAACTCACAGAGGGGCTTTCAAGGTCAAAAGACTGCAATTTGGGGTAAATGTAGCCCCTGGCATATTCCAAAGTGTCATGGAGAGCACACTTTGTGGTATTCCTGGGGTCTGTCCCTACTTCGATGACATTCTCATTGCTGGGGAGTCATCTCAAAATTTAGCAGAAAGGTTAAGGGCTGTCTTGCTTTGTTTTCGCAAAGCAGGCCTTAAATTGAAGTAGGATAAAAGCAAGATAGGAGTCACTCCACTGACTTCTTAGGGTTCAGGATTGATGCCCAAGGCATTCACCCTGCTGAATCCAAACTTCAAGCAATTCAGCAGGCCCAAGGACCAAGTCCAAAAGTGAGCTGCAAGCTTTCTTGCATTCCTTCCAAATAAGGCTGCAGTGGCTGAGCCTTTACACCGGCTCTTAGACAAGCAAGCTCCATGGCAGTGGACTAAAGTCCATTACAGGAGTTTCAATGAGGTTAAGGCGTTGCTTGCTTCAAATGCTGTTTTAGCGCATTTCAATGAGTAACTGCCTGTTTGCATTGCATGCAATGCATCTTCTTATGGGGTGGGAGCAGTACTTAGCCATCTGAAGGCTGATGGGACATAAGTCCATGTGGCCTACTACTCAAGGACCCTGTCATCTGCAGAGCGGAATTACACTCAGATTGACAGAGAGGCTTTGGCCATAGTGGCTGGCATAAAGAAATTCCATGATTTCTTATATGGCTGTCACTTCATGGTCTACACAGACCATAAGCCTCTGCTGGGTCTGTTTACCACTAACAAACAACATATTATTTCCCCACATATGCTGAGATGGTCCATTTTCCTGTCAGCATATGACTACACTCTAATTCACAAACCTGGAAAAGAGATGGGTCATGCAGATGGCCTAAGCAGACTACCTCTTAAACAGATAGAGGCAGATGCTGCCCCTACTATTAATATCCTTTCCATTCAGGAGTTACCTGAATCTGCAGAAACTGCCACTGATCACATACTCACACGCATGCTGATCTGGGTGTTGTCAGGATAGCCTGACACATGCCCAGATATTGAATTCCAAAACTTCTGGAACAAGAAGCATGAACTTTCCACTTTCAAGGGGTGCCTGTTATGGGGTAGTAAGGTAGTATTCCCAGCCTCATTGAGGTCTAAAATCTTGCTCTCTCTGCATGAGGGACATCCTGGTATAGTAAGGATGAAAGCGCTTGCGTGCAGTCATCTGTGGTGGCCAGGACTTGATAAAGCCATCGAGGCTCAGGTGCATGGGTGCCAAGTGTGCCAACAGTCTCGACCTGAAATGCCTCAGGCCCTAGTACATAGGTGGGAGGAAACTCAAACCCCATGGTCACGGGTGCATATAGATTATGCTGGGCCCTTTCAGGAGCAATTCTTCCTTTTCATCATGGACAGCTATTCTAAGTGGCTAGAGGTTGTTCCTGTTTCCTCCACTACTACTGCCAGGACCATCCAGGTGTTGAGACGAATTTTTGCATTGCACGAGCTTCCAGGTGTCCTGGTTTCAGATAATGGCCCTCAATTTACCTCTTTTGAGTTCCAGGCTTTTCTTCAGGCCAACTTGATCCAGAATGCGACTTCTGCTCCCTTCCACCCATCCTCCAATGGATAGGCAGAGAGAATGGTGCACACTACCAAAGATGCTCTCAAGAAACTGACTTGTGGTAACTGGCATCACAGGTTAGCAGATTTTCTTCTTGCACACCACACCACACCATTCAGAGCCACAGGGAAGAGCCCTGCAAAACTCCGCTGGGATCGCCATCTCATCACCAAACTGCACAGGTTGCATCCAGACTGGGTGGCTTCACAGGTGTCACAACCGCGGGCACCTAGGAGACTTCAGGTGGGCGATCCGGTTTGGCAAGGAACTATGGGCCTGAACATCTCTGGGTCACAGCTGTGGTCTGCAAGGTCTCTGGGCCATTGTCATACAAAGTTGTCTTGGATGATGGCCGCGTTCTTCGCAGACACACAGACCAACTGCGTTGGAGACTGGACAGCCATGTTTCCACTCCTGGCTCTGCTCTGGAGGGGAGGAGGACCATAATGTGCATTCTGGGTCACAGGTTCCCAGGCCTAACAGGCCTCACAAGCTGCTGAGGCTGTTTGGGGGTCATCCCAAGACTCCGCAAGTGCTCCAAGCAGGAATTCCCAGGTTAGGGGGTCATCCCGCACATCCATTATTGTTCCAGACAGGGAGTCACACCAGGGGTATCCACATTATTCAAACATGTCAAATAGTGCTCCAGACAGGGAGACAGACTGGGGGTATCCTCATAAATCACACACAGCCATAGAAAGGGAATTCCAACAGGGGCACTCTTATAACTCAGCTATTGCTCCGAAAAGGAAGTCAGTAGCAAAAGGGTTTGCCATGGAGGCGGTTCCTGACTCTGGCACCTCTGGCACGTGCTCGGGTGCATGCCACTCAGGCCTCTCCACCTGCTAGCCTTGGGCTTGAGGGACAGTGTTCCCAAGAGGAGTCCATTGTGGACTCGGGGACTTCCACCTCTCCAAGGTACGCTGGCTTGGACTCAGAGGGTCCAGCCAGTCAGCAGCTGGGGGGGGAGACCTGGGTATATAGGGCACCAAAGTTCTGGCCTGCCTAGCCTGGTAGGTGAGCAGGTAGACCAGGCACCCTCACCGGCCCCGAGAAGGTCATAGCAGGCAAAGTGCCCCCCTAAACATCTCGGAGATTATGTGAGGTTCCTGAACACATAAGGAATCTTGCTATGAGGTCGCTGAATGAGGGGGGTTGTAACACTCAGAGAGAGTCTCATATACTATTTTGATTTTGGATATATTTTATCTGAGTTAAATAATTATTTTGAAAGGTGTCTGCCTGCCTGCAGATACGAGCATTTCCACCCTCCTTGAATCTGAATAATGCATCTGTGTTCCACTCTCCCTGCATTGCACGATGCACCTGTGCGTAAGCTAGGTGTGTTTCATCTAGGAGGGAGGGGTGTTGTGTCATGAGCATGCAAGAGCTGAAAGCAGGCTCAGAATTGTTGCAATTGGTCCCGGGCAATTCAAAAGCTGCCCAGGACCAGACAGAGTGGCACCAGTCTTGCGTGCATGCGCAAGGTGCAAAAATGGTCAATTCCTATTGATTTACACTGTCAGGGTTTTAGGCACTAAAAAAGGCCTGCATGCCTTTTGCTGTTTGTTTGGTTGTAGGAGAGAAATAAAGAGCTTGTTGTTTTCACCATGTGTTTTCGTTAATTGCCAACAAACCGAAAACTCAACAAACACCATAGCAACTTTAAGAAGTGTGGGCTTCTTGAGAATTGAAAGCCATACTTTGTAAAGTTGCTAAGGTTGAGAAACACTGATTTAGACAGAGAGAACCAAGATAAATTAATTAACAGGAAGTTCTACTTATCTCTTGAGACCAGTGACCATGATATTTCTTATAAGAAAGAAACTGCTCTGTTTCTCACCAAGGATAACCCACTGTGACCTCTGATTTTCTTATTGCAAGAAGATAAGATAACCTTTAATGCCATTTTTTTTACTGTGGGCACACTGTTTCCTGCTCTCAAAAGTGTACACATACATAACACATATATAAACTTGCTATATACATAGATATGTATATACTGAAACCCTAATACAGTGGTTCTCAACCTGTGGGTCGGGACCCCATTTGGGGTCGAACGACCATTTCACGGGGGTCGCCTCTGATTTTCTTATTGCAAGAAGATAAGATAACCTTTAATGCCATTTTTTTTACTGTGGGCACACTGTTTCCTGCTCTCAAAAGTGTACACATACATAACACATATATAAACTTGCTATATACATACATATGTATATACTGAAACCCTAATACAGTGGTTCTCAACCTGTGGGTCGGGACCCCATTTGGGGTCGAACGACCATTTCACGGGGGTCGCCAAACAATGCAGTCCGCCATTTTTTCCCCCTTTTCCTTAGCTGTGCTACTCCCTTTTATTCTATTGGCTTTTGAAAGCCAATACAATAGACTCTCTTGAATAGAGTCTAATACTATTGGCTTTCAAAAGCCGATAGGAATTGTCCAGGCTGTCTCTGCCCTGCTGAGCCCACCAAAAGTCCCATTCTGCAAATGGTGCTGCACCAATTGAGTAGTCCTCGACTTACGACTGGTTGAGTAGTCCTTGACTTACGACCGGTTGGGGGTCGCGACATTAAAAAGGTTGAGAACCACTGCCCTAATACATATAAATATTAACCACTGTCCATATTGAATACATAGCGGGAAGATGAAACTTGATAGTTCAGAACTGTGATTGAATCTGGACTGCTTTGGATACCACGAAGCCTTCTTCCAGAAGATAATAAGGAAAACAGGTCGTGAAGAGGATGTGTAGTGTCCCAGGGAGTCCTGCTTAAGCAACACTTGTATGCTATGTCCTGGATAGAAGGGAGTGAACTGCCAATAAACCTTTCTGCCATCCTCATCACTCTCTGCCCCACCTTCCTGTCTGCTGTAGTGATGCTTCCAAACCACATTGTAATACAGATTGTAATACAATACGACAGGATGCTCTCCATCATTCCTCTGTAGAAAGTGTTAAGGACAGGGGAATGAAGATGTGCTTTTCTCATGTGATGCAGAAAATGCAGGCACTGCTGGGCCTGCTTCACCAGTGTTTTGCTGTTGAGTGACCAAGCCAGCCTACTTGTTAGCTGCCCACCCAAAAATTTGATGCTGCTAACCATCTTCACACGTGAATCATTAATACATAGAGGAGTGTGGCTGTGCCTGCCTTTTTTGAAATCGAATCTCTCGTTACACTTTGTGTAGGAAGCAAAAGTCAAGAAGAAAGGTTTAAAAGTCAAGAAGGAAAAAAAGTTAAGTTGAATTAATAGACCAAGCACTAACCAGGATTAAGGGAAAGTTATCACTTTTTTTCTTCTCCTACAGAACCAGAGGAAAGGAGTTCCTACATCCTTAGCTTTAAGATATCTTATGCACAAATTATGCCTGAGTTTGCTCAAGGGACCACTCAGCCACTCAACAGTAATGGATAATTGCCCTAGCAAACTTATACCTCATATTACTGATGCACACCAACACTTTTGCCAAGATAAAAAACAGAAACTGAAGAACAAATTTCAACACAATGCATGTTATTTTTATTGTTAGCAGGAAAATTAATCTGTTGAGTTTAACTCTTTGCTAGCAGCACAAAACCAGATCCAGTGGGGGCCCTAGAGAATCAATAGGTTATACTTAGGTTTTATAAACTTACTTTTTTATAACTTGTCAGTCCAACCAGACAATCTCCCCAAACTGATTAAAGTTCAAGGTTATCCAATTGTTGTGCATATTTTTTTTTCAAATGCCAGAAATATTCACTTAAGAAGTTTGAAAAAAGTCTAACTTTATGGAATAGGTCATTATTACAAAAACTTTTTTTCTGGATTAAAAATTGGAACACTGAAGAAAATATATTTCTAGCTGCTTTAGTAGATGCTGTGTATAAGTGAATCCTGCAACTTTTTAAACCAATTCTTATTCAGCCTGTGAAAATAGAATTTTCCACTGAAGATGCTTTCAAAGAAAAAATAATAATTTAGGTGAATTAGTTTTGTGAATGGGTGAGCTATGATGTTCTTCCACTTATCTACTTATATGCTGGACAAGGGATATTTTGCATTTCACTATACTATCATCTTCCTGCAGTTTGAAGCCTACTGTACAAGAGATGACATCATGCCAGAACTTATGGGGTGCTTCAGAGCAATGAAAAAAAAACCGATAGCAGAAATTAAAATAAAATTAAAATAATCTCTCTCTCTCTCTCCGCAAACAAAAGAAGTCTCATGTGGCAAAGTGTCACAGTCCTAATAGTAAGGCAAATTATAGGTAACCCTCAACTTACAACAGTTCATTTAATGACTGTTTGAAGTCACAACGGCACTGAAAAAAGTGGTTTATGATCATTTTTCACACTTATGACTATTGCAGCATCCCCATGGTCACGTGATCAAAATTCACATGCTTGGCAATTGACTCATATTTATGACAATTGCAATGTGCCAGATTTATGTGATTTCCTTTTGTGAACTTCTGACCAGCAAAGTCAAAATGGGGAAGCTAGATTCACTTAACAGCCCTGTTACTAACTTAACATCTGCAGTGATTCACTTAACAACAGTGGCAAGAAAGATCGTAAAATGGGGCAAAACTCATTTAACAAATGTTTCACATTAGCAACATAAATTTTGGGCTCAATTGGGATCATAAGGTGAGGACTACCTGTATAAATAAATAGTAAAGTAAATTGAAATGTGGGGTCCATGGTGCTCACTGATCTTGGTTGTTTTCTTGCAGATGTTTCATTAGACCAACTAGATCACATCATTTAGCATTGATGATGTCACCTTGTTTGGGTAATGAAACTGCAAGAAAATCTGCAAGAAAACAATCAAGCTCAAAGAGCACCAAGGAACTCTCAGGTCTTAAAGTGCCATTTGCTAAATATTTCCTGGAATGGTATCTTGGTGCTTTCAAGGTTGGTCCAAGGCCTTATTCCGAGGGAACTTATTCTGGAGGACACAGCATGTTCCTAAAGTTCAGATAAGAAAAAGATGCCCAGTGCAGAATATGAAGGTAGCAGGTTTCCAAAAGTATGGTTACATCTCTTGAGATCATAAAGAACCATATAAACAACGGGTTTTTTAACTATCAAAGAATCTTAGATCTAGGCAACCCCTATCTGCCACACACATGGCTATGGATAATCTTTATATTAAGTATTCAAAAAGAGCATGATAACAAATGAACAAGGTACTTCTGAATCCAAAAGGTTGGGAATAATAATAATAATAATAATAATAATAATAATAATAATAATAACAATAATAATAAAGTTGGAAGGGACCTTGGAGGTCATCTAGTGCAGTGGTTCTTAACCTTTTTGAAAGAATCGCCCCCTTGAGCCAATGAGGAAGTTGTCATCGCCCTCCTCCCCCAACATAACCTCTCAATCACAACATAGGAAATAATTCTTCAATTTATGCAAACACTTTTTTTATTTTCTTTAAAATTGTCATCAGGACATATTGATGCAAATAATTTATTTCCAGTCTTTTTCTCATATCTCAACTGTTTGAAAAATTTTGGTGACACCCATCACTTTATTCCCAAACTTCCTTATACATGTATTTCATTATTATCCTATTTATTCAAGACACTTAAATGTAATGACCACTGAAAACAAAATTCAATTGCAAGAAAGTGAAATGCCCGAAAAGAAAAACAGTAACATTTAATGATTGAGTTACAAGTGAAATTTAAAACGTAAAAAGAAATATAAAAAGGGTAGAGGCTGCTGTGCAATGCACATGAAGATAAGTGATGCGTATTCACATATGTATGGCGAAACATTTGAAAACGCAGTTCAATCCACTAATAGCGAGCAATCTGATGTTTTTGTATGACAGATATGCAGCGATTCACTGTATGAAAAAGTCTCAAAAGTGTCCCCCAAACCTCTCGCTCCATCGCCCCCATATCACCCCCTTTTCGTTCCTTCACCCCTGCATCACCCCTTTTTGTTCCATAGCCCCCCTGAAAAATGAAATCTCCCCCTGGGGGGCAATATCACCTAGGTTAAGAACCACTGATCTAGTCCAACCCCCTGCTCAGGCAGGAAACCCTATACCATTTCGGACAAATGGCTGTCCAGTCTCTTCTTAAAAACTTCCAGTGTTGGAACATTCACAGCTTCTGCAGGCAGGTTGTTCCACATATTAATTGTTCTAACTGTCAGGAAATTTCTCCTGACAGTTTATATCAATGATAATCTGATGCCCATCCTAAATTTTTTGAAGATTTGTAGAATGAAAATCCAATGGTTTTCAATATCTAGAACCTTAATTCTAACGTTCTATTTAGGCTGGAATCATCTTTCCATTCCAAAGGAAATAAATAACTTTCATGTACAAGAATATTAACAAATCTCAAACTATGCAATCAAAACATAAATGTTTAATCATTCAGGTTATAAAAACCCTTCTTGGCATTAAAATTTTGCAGAACCAGTAAGATTCTAATCAAATGTGTCAAACTCGCAACATCACGTGATGTTGCGCGACATGTCGGAACTTTTTCTCTATTGCGGGCAATGGGGTGGGTGCAGTTTTGCCGTGATGCATCTGGCCCGTGGGCCGGCAGTTTGACACCCCTGTTCTAAGAGATTCCCACAAAACCCACCAATCACACAGTTGGCCAATAGAAGAAAGGCTGCTGGAATAATTTGGTCTTAATTCCCACAAAACAAAACAGTTCTTGGTCACAGTATCAAACTCTCAAAACTAAGGATTAGACCCCTCAAAATATAAAAAAATTCTTGTAGTGAAATGGGCATCTAAAGGAGAGGTTTTAAAAAAATCAAAATGGCAGGCATGACTATGTAATCAAGGCATTGGCTTGACATTTGTGTGTGTCAAATGTTAAAATTGTCTAGCCCCAGTTGTTCCCTTAACTCTCTCTCTCTTCCATGGATTTTCCTGGTTGGGATTCTGCAGCAAAGAGGGAAAAAGTGACACTACCCAGATAAACTATATTTGTGGTTTCTAAATATCTGTTATATTTAAAATAGCTAAAATGAAATACACTCAGACCTTGTCTTCTTCTCCCTCTCTTTTACAATTTATGCAGGGTTTGGATTCGCAGGTAGTAAGAATAATTTACTTTTTAGCTAAGTTTATTTTTTTAAAAAATAGCTGATTTAAAATCTGGGGAAAAGGAAAAGGATGTGAGCGAGAGACTCTAGAGATAAATTATTTGAACAAGCTGATTTAGCATCTCTTTTATATCCTGAACTGAAAAGAAGAGACAAAGGTTAGCGAAACACCTCTTTTCTTTAACAGAGATCCCTGCGTCTTAGCATGGAAAGAAGCATTTCAGACAAGTATCGTTTTTGTTATCTGAAAAATACTGTGACTCGTATTCATGTTTAAAATGTAGGTTAAGTGAAGAGCAATCTGGCTTGCCAAAGACACATTTGTCAAAAAGAAAATTACGACGTTCATTTCTCAGCGGAGGAAAGAAAAAAAACGTGTAGAAATGGCTCTCATTACATGATTATTCTTGCTTGGCTGCCCTCTGCTGGAATAGTTGAATTCTACACCACGATCCCCAAATGGCATCATAAGCTAACTTGAAAACTGATACAGGAAAAGAACATAATAGTTGCCTACACCATGCTCAAACTAAGAGACTTGCCATTCACTTAATTTTTAAATAGCTGAGGTGAAGCACTTCCTGTAGCTGAAGAAAAGTAGACATTCTTCTAATGAGCCTCTTTAAAGTAGGTGTGGGATAGTAGAAAGCCTGCAGTATGTATTTTGCCAAGACCTTGCATGGGGTACCCCCCCCCCCAAAAAAAGATACCTGAGATGGCAGACATTGGGAAATCCTACAGTGCTTGGAAAAAACTGGACTAAAAGACAGCACTGAGGCACTGATCATAGCAACACAAAAACAGGCCCTAGGCAGCAGGTCCATAGAAGCTGGGATCTACCACTCAAGATAGGACTGTGCTGAGAGGCCTCAGGTACAGTGCAACAAATAGAGGCAGGATGTGCAGAGAGACTGTGCAGAGAGGCCTCAGAGGCAGTCCAACTCATAATGGCAGACTGTATGATGCAAGCAAGAACAGCATTACACGAAAGGCACAACAAAGTAGCTGGCATTGTATACAGGAACATCTGTCGAGAATATAGGCTACACCCTTCTAGGTCTAGGTGGGAGATCCCACAGAAGGTTGTGGAAAATAAGAGAACTATGATCCTGTGGGATTTTCAAACCCAGACAGCCAGACAAGTACTGGCCAATCAACCAGACATCACAGCAGTAGATAATGACCAGCAGATAGCAGGGGTGATAGATGTAGTACAAAGTGATACCAACATCAGGAAAAAGGACTATGAGAAACTGGGGAAATACCACGTTCTGAAGGAGGAACTGGAGAGGATGTAGAAAATAAAGGCCAAAGAAATCTCAGTGATCATAGCAGAATTTGGGGATATGATTCATAATCAGGGAGAGTGACTCCCAAAAAATCCCAGAAGTATCATCAGAGCTTTTTCTCCAGAAGAGTGCAGTGCTAGGAAAAGCTAAAATCCTGCATGGAACGTTCAAATTCCCAGGCCTCTGGTAGAGGACCAGAGACTGAAGAAGCTATTTTAGTCCTTTTTCATTTTATGCACCCTGCAAGATTTTTATGGGGAAAAAAGATGTTTTCTATCCAAAGACTAGCTACTAAATATAAGAACGTGCTATTTATCACAATAATTTAACTAACTGGAGCCTGATAGATGCCTCTAAATAGACTGGACTTCTAAATAGACTGGACTTTCCCTCCAGAAAAGGAAAAATGTATACACCCACAGTATGCAAAGTGGTATAAAATGGTATATGCTAATTGATTATAGTGAGATGGACCTTTTGAATGAACGATTTCAATTTAAATAAAATATTGCTTGTGGTAGTAGGAAAGATTGTGACCAGGTGAGTGGGCCTGCAACTGATATTTTTATAGATAACTTCAAATCTGTCCCTGTCTCAATTAAATGACTTCATGTTTTTCTTAATATATATATGAAGCTTCACAACATATTAATGCTTTTAACGTGCAGAAAAATGAACACATACCTTTGGACTGTGGTACTCAGAGTTATCTGTAGGAGAGTAGTGGTTGTGGTGGTGGAATCAAAGCTCCATCTGTTTTTTGTGCATGTTACATGCAACGCACATAACAAAGCTTTGATTGGATTGTTATCGCTGTCATCTTGACTTTTTGGATCCCACTTTGTAGACATTTCTGGTTGTCTGTTATGAAAAAATCATCCAGCTATATAGGTACAATATTAATACAGCCTCTAGAAACAGCAAGCTCAGTGAAATGAAAAATTTATTTAACAAAACAAGTTGAAAATATACAAATGGCAGCCAATTTCCCCTCCTCTCCAAAAAAGGGTGATGTGGTAATGATATGTGCTATGGTCAGGTCTTTACCCAAATCATCTAAATTTCTGTAATCAGACCTAACAGGATTTGAGGGGGAAAATATTACACTTTTCAGTGGAAGGCAAAGGCTTGAGTAAAATTGGTCTTCAGTAAAATTGCATGTGTATTTATTCTTCATGTGCCCACTGTGCCTTCCATTCTCAATTCTTGGTGTTGTTCTATCTTTAAAACCCTTGAGTTCAAAGCAAAACCCCACTCAAAGAAATATATAAGGCAGAGAAGGTGGTTTTCAATTGATATCTAATGCAGGAATGACATTTCATCCTCAATCTCAATAAACCCACCCTCTAAGGAAAGGGGAGCATGAGCTCACATATACAATATTTATTACTATTTGTTGCATCAATTTGCACAGTTGCCTATCTCACAGTTGCCAATTGAGAGTGGCCAGTTATGGAGTTAGGGAAAAGGTGTCCTTCCACTGCCCCCCATTCTGCGCTTTCCAGGAGGAAGTTGTGCCTACTTCTGATGGGGTACATAGGCACTTGGATCTTTTCCATTATAGGTGATTTAAGTGATTCCCATGTTCTTATTACATGAAATGTTATTAGAAGATAAGCAGGGTGAAGCACCAAATAGGAACCAAGCAGTTTAGGCTGTAACATCAGATCTTATACTTAGATTCTAACTGGAGCCTTGAGTGTCCCATCATCAATAAAGAACTTTGCATATCTTGAGGATTGCTCCAAACTGGAATTAAAATTCCCTATATTGTTTCCACTGTAGTGCCTTTATTGATTACAACCTAGCTTGTGATCTTTTGGGCTAAAACCCATGGGCCAGAAAAATGCAGTTGTCACCTGGAATTTATTCAACAGAGGTTGCAAAGATTTTACAGGTTTACAGACAGTAATTTTGCTCCCCCCCCCAAAAAAAAACCCTTGGTTCCCAGAGTGGATGATGTTTGTTTTTCTGCCCTTCTAGTTTCTCCCACCAATCTTTGCATATTTCTGAGAGAAAGTTGATTCTGAGAAATTGGAAAGATATCTGGAATAGTGGGATAAGAAGAAATGAATAGAATTTCACAAAACAAACTTTTTTCTGAATCTCAGCCCCTCCCCAAAAAACACAAATAACCCTTCTCACTTGTAGGAAAGCTAGCTTGGATCCAAATCAGTACATGCTTGTATTTCATTTTCTGCTTTATTGTTTTCAGCTTATTAAAAAATGGATAACATTTCCAGATAAGCAAACCTATCTCATCACTATTTGGAAACTCCACTGAAACTCTGCTGAACTGTTGATTCTTCGTTCATTCAGGCAAGAAACAATGTTCTGTTTAGCCAAATTGCGTTTATTTAGAGTAATTCACCAGAAGAAAACCACATTTCTTTGCATGCTACAATCGTATCTCAGTGGCAGAAAGCACCCAGGTTGTGTCAAGAAGGGAAAGATTATATGAATCAAAGAAATTCTACAAGTTCCTAAGTAGTCACCAATCACCTGTTCTCTGTATCTTCTTAGTGGCATGATCACATTTGCATACACTGTCATTGAATTTCAAATTGGCCTCAAATTAATGCTAGTTTAAAATTACCTTTCAGTTCACTGCTCTTTCTGTATTAAATAGTAATGACCTACTTGTTTCAGGTCAGTAAGAACTTACAATGACCACCCTCATATGTCTCAGTAGCAGTATAAGGGAAGGGACTGGCAGCTAGCTCTTTCATCCTTGAATCTTTCTCTCTTTCTCTCTGTAGTCACTGTTTGATAAATGCAAACAATATCAAAAAGTAAAATTTAAATGTATTTGACATACTACAGTTAACATTAGAAACCTTCAAAGTTTCTTGAGTCAAGTTTTATTTCTGATGCCTGGATGGATACATCCATGTTATTTCATTGGCAACAAGATGCAACTGACTTTTCTTTGTTACTTTGG
This sequence comes from Crotalus tigris, assembly GCF_016545835.1. Lineage (NCBI taxonomy): Eukaryota > Metazoa > Chordata > Lepidosauria > Squamata > Viperidae > Crotalus > Crotalus tigris. The sequence continues at coordinate 59,810 of NW_024097514.1, forward strand.
GGTTTGTTTGTTTTTTCAATTTCAGGGAATAATCCACAGCAAGAGTGTCAAACTCACAATGTCACATGATATGTTGCAAGTATTATGACTTTTTTTTCCATTGCCGGCAATGAGGTGGGCGCGGTTTTGCTATGACGCATATGGCCTGCGGGCTGGCAGTTTGACATCCCTGATCTACAGCATTGGTAGTCTTCTGTGCAACCACTAATCAAATGTGATTCCACTTAGCTTTCTTTAAAAAAAAATCAAGATCAGTAAGATTTGCCATCTTTCATGATATCAAAAAGGGACTGAATATTTGTTTATTAGAAACAATGGGAGCTATGTTGGTTCATATAAGAGGGGGGGAAACCTAGATACCCAAAATAGAGCAATATATTTATTATATATCAAAAATGGCAAAATTACTTATGTAATTTTGGTATTCTTAAGAACTCTTCATCAGCACATGGAAAGTGGAATGAAGAAGTGGATTTCAAGAAATAATAATAATTAGGTGAGGTATTCTGTGTAGAAGTTAGCCTGGAAGCAGACACATCTGCAGGAACGCAGATTCCCCATCCATAGCTTTTGGTGATGAGTGCTTGGACCACTTTCTGACAGTCATGTATTTATTTGTTTGTTAAATGTATATTCTGCTTTTCATTCAGGAGATTAAAATATCATGCATCCCATTCCCTCCTCTGATTTTTCCTTGCAACAACTCAGTCAGCTAGACCGGGCTGAAAAAAATTAAATTATTTTCTTCATGAAAATGAGGATATCTTTTTTTTTTTTTTTTTTGCTTTTAACATTTTTATTTATTGGCAAGTTTTATGGAAATACGCTTTTCAAAGATATTATAGTATTTATACTATATTCTGCATTATCAGTGCACAGTAAAGGGAAGTATATCCTAGCAGCTAGCAGCATAAAATAACAGAGAAGAGAGAGGAAGGGATGAAAAAGTAATGGGTGGTAAGCATATTTAAGGTTACACATTATTCTCAAATTTTAATTTGTCCCAATTTATATTACGAGGCACTCAGTACAGCTTTTGAGGGTTTGCTACATGCTGTTAATAGAATTGTTTACTGCATCCTTGTAAAAATTTGAAGTATTATTCTTGGTTCAGGATTTCTATTGCAACAAATTACATAGGAAAGGGACATTTAACTTTATTTTCTCCAACTTAGTATTCAATCAATGCTCCCCACACACTTCAAATAGTCATAAGGAAAACATTCTCATTCTATTCCAGTAAGAACTGAAAATACCATACTGGCTTCATTTGAAGCTAATAAGACATTAACCTGTATAATCTTGGTTTGATAGTGTTTCATGATTTTTGAGGTAGCAGCAGCTTGAGGTGCGACAAGTTTCTACTTAATTTGTAGGTTTTTAGCAGGATGAAAGGCACTGTTAATTCATGGATTATAAATTCATGCAATTCATGATGCACAAATTTCAAGCAAATATCCCCTATTCAGAATCTGGAAAGTTCTGAATCAGTGGGAGAGATGGTAATTATTGATGATGATATGCTCAGAGCTTAGGAAGTGTAGTAGAGACCCTTGTAATCGGCAAGTCCAGAGTTGATCAGGTTTTATATCTGGTCATATACAGGTAGTCCTCGACTTCTGAGCACAATTGAAATCAAAATTTCTGTTGTTAAAATGAGACATTTGTTAAGTGAGTTTTGCCCCATTTTATGACCTTTCGTACCACAGTTGTTAAGTGAATCACTGCAGTTTAAGTTAGTAACACAGTTGTTAAGTGAATCTGGCTTCCCCATTGACTTTGCTTGTCAAAAGCTTGCAAAAATTGATCTTATGACTCCAGGACACTGCAACGGTCATAAGTATGAGTCAGTTGCCATGTGACCATGGGGATGCTGCAATGATCATAAGCATGAAAAACAGTCATAAGTCACTATTTTCAATGCCACTGTATCTTTGAACGGTCATTAAACAAACTGTTGTAAGCTGCCACAAAGAAGAGGGGTTCACCAAAGCACCAGAGGGCAGGACAAGAAACAATGGTTGGATCAAATCAATGATCAAAGAGAGAAGCAACCTGGAATTAAGGAGAAACTTCCTGACAGTGAGGACCAGTGAAACAGCGTGCCTCCAGAAATCGTGGGCGCTCCATCACTGGAGATTTTTAAGAAGAGGCTAGACAGTCACTTCTCTGAGATGGTATAGCCTATACCCTTGGAATTTCTAAACTGCTCCTGTTTAGTAGGAGCTGCTTAGCTATGCATTATTAGTAGCATTATTATTTTCCTACAAAAGGTTAATGTTTTTACATGTATAATGTATAGGAGAATATAATTTTATAGATGACTAAAAAAACCCTGAATTTGAAGTAGAACGTGAAGCCATCCCTAAAGCAGGAGAGTGAAGTTCTTTTAAACAGCTGTTCAGCAGGTTTCTGAGGTGCCCACTTTTGAACCATCCATCCTCTCTACAAATGTACGTTTAGCTCTCTTTTGAAGTCTGCAGGTATGTTTGGCTATTCATCTAACTTGAGGAAGTTCAGAGTTCTGAGGATCTTAAATCTGTGCTACCTAGAGAGTAAAAACAAGACAGGAGGGGGTCTAGCTGTATTTGAAAATTTGACACCAATCTGTTTGAAAACTATTTAGTGTTTTTTTTCTGGATTGATAAGTAACCCAAATTCTCCCGTTTTGACAAGTACAATAAGGAAGAAGAAACATTTTGGATCACTTGCCCAAATTCACCACTTCCCCATCCCCATTTTCATATTGTTGCTAGATGTTTTCTAGGGCTACAAACATATTGAAAGAAGGAAAGCAACAAAGCCAATGCATTTAACCAATCATTTTACTTAAGACATCCAACACATCTGAAATCATGATGGCAGCAAGTCAAACACAGATGATAAAGATCAACAATGTGGACAGCAAACTTTAGGCCAACAGAGTCTTCTGATGAGTTGAATACAGGTGAATAACATTGTTAAGTTCTCTCTTAGTGATTGGTAGTACCAAGAGCTGGTGCTTTTTACTTCCAATACTAGTACAATTGCAAGTATTGTATAGTGACTAAAGTTGAGCAAAAATGAGTTAATCTATTTTCATAGATCTGGATCACCTTCTGTTCAAAATCAAAGAAAGGGGACCAAAAGTACATAGGATCAGATTTGCAACGTTTTGAAAATATCTCCTACCATGAAATGTTTTTTTTTTTAAACAAAACAAAACTCTGCTAAGTTACCAATGGACACTTAAAAGCAACTCTCCTGTTTGGAAAAAGAACAAGGTGTCTCCAAAATGAAGAGTTGAGAAGTAAAAAATACATTTTTTCCTAAAGAAGTTTGGGAAATCTGGTTATTCATTTCATCTGAACAACTGGGGGTTGATATAGCCTTCCAACCAGGCCCAGCAACTTTGATGCTTTTTCATAGGAGCAAGAAAACATAGCCCTGATAAACACAAATGCATTTAGATTCCTATGCAGTTTTCCATTGGCAGCAGCCAATGGGAAGGCTGAACATTACCTCGCCATTGTGCAGATTGCAGGGATTTGGGACCATGTCCAGCAATAACTGTTGTATGAAGTTCAGTACAAAGAGCTGTGCTATCCCATCCCAGTTTAATGATGAGTGAAGCAGTACCTATATATAGTACTTAAAGTGCCTTGTGGTTATTCTGGACAAAAAGTCATCTGAATGTGTGTGTGTGTATGTGTGTGTGTCTATATACACATACACATGCAGTTATTACTATTCTTAGTATTAAGGTATCATTATTGTAACTTGGTTGCAAGTTACAACAAAGCTATAAAAAGTTACAATGGAAACAGTTAATAAAGGCACCATTGAAGCCATAACTTCTCTGCTTTTCAGCACAGGGTTTATTTTATCTGGCTATTTGGATTAAACACAATCCAGGACAAAGCTGGTATGAAGATTTAGACTTTCTTAATGGAGAAGCATTTCATAATCACCCACCCCTGTGCATCTAAAAAGCCTTTTATTTAAACTAGTAACTTTGGTCACAGTGTGTCTTAAACACAATTCAGTTCTATCATGCTGTTTTAATCAATCATCCCCTGTTTTTTAAAGGCAGAGAATAATATACCTTGATAAGATATTTTAATAAAATATGTTGCTGCTGCCACATCATTTTAATTTTCCAATGCATTATCCCAGAGTATGCCCTTTAAAAAAGTTGCAAGGGAGAGAGATGTTTAGAAGGAATACTTAACATCTTTTTTTTTCTGCAGCAAAGTCAGTTATTACATTATTATCCACCATGATTTTATTCAGTATTTTCTGGAGAAAATTTATAGCATATTTCAGGCAAAGTTAGGAAATCCCAATGAAGTAATTAAGGGTGGACTATATTATTATTAACACTATGAATATTCACCCCTTAAAATCTGTAATAGATGTGATTTTAAATGCTATCTATTCTTAGTATATCTAACTTACATTTAGAAATATTCCTTAGGAGCATATTTACCTAAACCTTACTGTAATACACATTTCCTTTTCCATGAACAGATGCAGCTAACTGCACTTTTCTGAAGATAGAAATAAGAATAAAATTTATGAACTGATGCTGGGCCAAAATATTTTAGCACATAATTCTTTTAATGCCCACTTTAACAACTGTAATAATTCTGGGAATTGAGATGAATTCTTAAATTTGGGGTATAATGGGAAGTCTAGCATCCCTGATGATTTCTTGTCAGAGATAGTAGCCCATAATGAACCACTGACTCGGTTACTTGCAGAAAATGGCAACTTGGGGAGCAATAGAAGTGAACTGCTTCCTTGCTAAACAGAGGTGGAGTCATGAATGAGACCTCAACAGTGTTAACCGTTGTGAATCAATAGATCTGGCACTACTGTTAGGCAAAATGAAGCGAGGGCTTCAAGGATGAAGTGAGATAGGTGGAAAATAGAGGTGAAACCTCTGTTTGTTTTCAAGGGGACATTGTCAAGTGTGAAAAATGAAGAATTTGTCCATTTGTCCATTTAACTGAAGTATATTTGACCAATTTCCCATTGTTCTGGACAAGTCACTATTCTTACCCTATCATCCAGTAAAACTGACAAGTCTGCTATTCAGATGAGCCCTGAGGGCACAGATAAACCTCCAAGGGGCTTCAACAACTCACAGAACGACCAGATGACTGCAAAGAATATAAATCCTTCCATCCTCCACCATTCAGTCAGAACTAAAGAAGTTTTTTAGATGAGAAGCGAAACATCTTCAAGGAAAAACAAAGCTCAGTTGCCCCAAGATGCTTTTTCATGACGCTCTGTCCACATTTTGGACAGAGAGCACTGCTGGTTTGAAAGAGGGGTCGAAGAGGCCATCTATGTCAAAATTGAACAACCTTCTCTCAACAGAGGGGTAGGCAGTGGTGGAATTCAAATATGTGAACAACTGGTTCTCTGTGTGGATGCTGCTTCTGGAAGTCCATTCTGGGCCTGGGCAACAAAAAAATAGCGGAAGTGTGCAAATTGGCTGAATCCCACCACTGGGGGTGAGGGATATGACACCATTTATCTCCAGTCTACAACACAGTCCTCTCAGCAGTTCCAAGAAGGCTCCAACTACTTTGCACTACTCAGGTGATCCTGAAGACACAGATAAACCTCAGGTAGCTTTAATGACTCGCTAAAAAAAATGCAAATGGACAGCTGTCTGCAGGAGCATAAATATTTCCATTCCCCACCATCCAGTCAGAACGGAAGAAGCTTCTTGGATGAGAAGTGAAACATCTTCAAAGAAAAATAAGAAAGTCCAGTTGCCTCATGAAAAAGCATCTTTGGGATAACTATGACCTGGATGACTGAGAATCCCCATAGAGAAAGTCCAGTTGCCTTTTGAAAAAGAAAAAAGCACCTTTGGGACAACCATGACCTGGATGACTGAGAATCTCCATAGACAAGTCTACTTGAAATTGTGACATGAAGGGTATAATCGATTTTACCAGTCTCTCTGCTAAAACTTGTACCATGACTACGATGATAATAAATGCTCCCTGGGCACATTTACAAAGCAGAGAACTGTATGGCAACTATTCTTGCATGAAAAGACACTTTTAGGATTGGTACATTAAAACCGTGTTGGAAAACTATAGAATGTGTTCTACCACTGTGTTAGGCCTTCTTGAGCATCAGACTGAAGGATAAAGTGTGACAATGCAATTTCTGCACCAACTGTATTGTCTGAGCACAAGTCTTGATTTGCACAGGTGAATCAAACTATGAACCATCTGTACTAACTGCAACCAGAATTCTGGATTCCTGAGATAAAACACTCACAGCATATCAGCTTTGGCTTTCATGTCTCTGTTTATGTGTACGTGTCTAAGCTGCGCAGTGAATTATCTCGTGCAAGGTAGACAAAATGTCTATGCTCTTATTTTCCCTTGTGATCAGCTATTTATCTGTCTTACAATAGAGCATTTATTTCAAAACTTGCATGACCTCAAAAATGAGAGAAGGTTAAATAATTCTCTTAATTTTCATTTTAATACCAACTTTCCTAGTTTCCTGAATGGATTTATTATGGATGTACAGAGAATGAAATGTGGTTGAAATTTTTGCAGTTCATTTGACCTTCTTGGAGAAGTGAAAGGTGATTCCAGAAATATATGGCCTTCTAGAAGTCCTTTCTGTTTTGTCAGGGATGCCTTAGTTTCTGTTGCTACATTGGGCCCTTTTAACTCAATGATTCCGGCATGAAAATTTAGGTCTTGCTTGTATTCAGTTTAGGACAGCGGCTGCAAACCTTTTCTATACCCCGCACCCCTAGAACGCTTCTGATATATTCTCACACCCCTTACAAAAGTTCAAAATAACGGCAACAAATTATGCACATACACTATAATTTTGAAAACCCAAGTTTTCACACCCCCTGGAATATCATCTTGCACCCCTGGAATATGCATCTTTCAACCCCTGGCTTAGGATATGAAGGCAACCATGGTCTGTTAGGCTTACCAGTGATTAGATACAATGAGAAGATAAGTTAGCAGCCATCTCCAACAAGAGTTATCTTGAAGAACTCCACCAGTGGGATATTAATTCAACCTTTCTCATTTAACAATAACATAAACTACAATATATTTCAATCAAATAACCATTCCAAAATTCTGAAGAACATTAACAGTAGGGGTCTTAATGTCCTCCCAAACAGGTCTTGTGGAAGGGAAATATAAAACATTCCATATAAACTAAGATTGTGCCCTTGTGGTGAAGGACTTATGACTCATTGCCCGATGTTTGGTTATATTGTATAAGAACATAAGTCTCACCAATTGAAGAAGAGTAATATCTGAATAGACACAGAGAGATTCATGCTGTGATATGTTTGTCCATTGCTTTAAATATACTGGAGCTTTTTATTCAGGAAAAATGGATTGAACTGAAAATAGTTATTTTTAATATCCTTTTTCATATTCCACTTCTTTCCCATAATGTTTCTATTAACTTCAAAATGGAAGACCCATGCATCAAAATTCATACGAAGAAAGCATCTTGCTTAAACAACAATCAGCTAGGCCATTTTCTTTCCAAACAAAACCAGTTTCCTTCTGCTTAGCCCATATTTTCATTACCTTTCAAGATGCAATGCACAGCATATTTTTCTTTCTCTGAGCTAATATAAATAGACCCTGAAAGAAGGCATTATTTAGGAAAAATATTAATTAAAATTAACAATAGGGATGGTAGTGCTTGTGGTTCTAAAATTAGAGATGGCTTATTTTATAATACATAGCCATCTCATTGTGATTAGCTTTTAGGCTTGGCTTTACATGTGTGACATAAACATTGAAACACGATGGTGCTCTTCTCTCTAAACATAGTGTCTCTCCAGAGACTTGTATTTTTGGCTAGCTCGGTCTTTTTTTCCTATAATAAAATTGGCAACCTCTAGATCTTTAATGGCAGAATTTAATACTAGAAGGGCAGCCTCTTAAAATCAGTTTGAAAAAGAAATAAAACTTGTTTTACATGAAGCTTTGTTCCTTGTGGATATTTATATGTGTTTCCATTGCAGTAGTTTCTGGCAATATTACTCAAACCCAACAGTTTATTCTCTGTAAAGGTCCATCCTTAAAATAAGCTACTGAACAGATCTATAAATAATAGGGCTTGTACATGCATCGTTTAATGTGCACATATTTTCCTCCTTGTGTTTCATGAGGTTTCACTGTTATTGCTTTCAATCTATAGCTAAAATATATTAGACATTCGTCAGAAATGTTTTTCCTTCCTCAGATTTTATCAACAATTCCAAAAGTTTTATTTTGTTTTTTTTTCCCTGAGAGACCTTCTGCCTACATTACTACTCTTGAAGGAACCCCATACATCACAATTTTTAGTTTGTAGTTAGGTTGCTGTTTGATGTAAGGAATATTATTAGAGCAGCCCAAAGAAGACTCTTCACTTAACTTGTATCTATACTTTGAAAATCATGACTGTGTGTTAACTGCTGGAAAACTCTTTTCCTACATACTGAAATTTATGGAAGCAATGCTCTCTACTTGCTCAGTTTCAGGTACTTTAACAGTACCAAATATTAATTTTTGGAAGAGCTGTGTAATATGTTTATCTGAATTATGCACAAAGACATGGGTTTCATTATGGCATCTTTGTGGACAATCTGATTCATTTGAGAGGTTTTCTTTAGAAAATACTTCTAAAAGATGTAGATATAGGAACAGTGTAGTTTGCAATAAGAACACAAAAGAAGGGAGAAGGAGGATAGAAAGAGGGGAGAAGAAAAGAAGGGGAAAAGAGCAGAATGCACAAGGATAAAAAAAAAACACCCACTGCTGTCAAGTGAAAATTGGGGTGACCCTGTCAGAAACATGACAGGGAACAGTACCTTTCTTGGCTGTCACTGACAACATTTCCAACAGCTGCTCTGCAAGGGAGGTGACTGGCATGTGAGTGGAAATATCTAAGACATTGTGCATTTATTTTGTTGAGAAGAGAATTTAAGCTGGGAACACAGATTCATCTGTCATTATCATATTCTCTGTTGAGTGAATGTTGCCCTTGGCAATGAGGACGTGGTTGCTAATTTAGTTTTTGTTATTCAGCAACCCTGTTCTTTCTTTGCTCCACTCAGGGCCAGTGATTATACTTTTATATTTACACAGAAGGAGAGAAACATACGGTATATGCACATATGCATGCACATGTATGTACACATAAGTGAAAGAGCAAATAAAATGAAAATATGTTTCATTTCTCAGGCCCAATGCACAGAGTATTTTAAAATCACACAATATCCCTGGTTATAGATTTGCAAATGTATAACTGTGCAGGGGAGAGAAACCAATTCTTTGCTGCTGTTATTTTAAACAAATATATAGTATGTCATTCAGCCATGTGCAAAAAAAGCTCTGTTCTCCACTTTATTGGTATAAACAGTCTTAATTTGATTTTAAAAGCTTATTCCAAATGCTTGCTTTAACTTTCATAGGTGAACATGAACGTAGGAAGATCTTGATTGTAGATATTTAATATACCTTGATTTAAATTTAAAATTTTCCATATCTTTAAATTTTCCACACCTTCTGATGGGATTGTCATTTTAAAAACTGGCCCAATTCTGCCAATTATAGTAAAATAATTTCCCAGACTGGATTTGGCATTTTTGTTTACCTATCGAGTCTTTACCAAGGACCTGGGATAGGCAGATGTGGATGTTTGTTGGTATTACAGATATTGTCGCAGGATGGAAGCAGTTCCTAGTAGGGCCACCTTTTGCAATTGAATAATGGTGAATTTGTTAGATATCCTCTTCTTGCTGGACTTGATCTGTAATAACAGATCATTATTTCTTTGTTTTCAATCACTATGTATTTGCGACGGGTAAAAACCTTTTCTTCCAGTAGTTCTGCAGCTGCTGGCCCTGGTTGCTCAGCCAACAGTCCTGAGTCCTGTAACCCATTTTTCACCAGATATCCAGGAACTCCAACATCCAGTGTGGACCTTGTTAACCCGGGCGACGTCCGAGCCGGTATGGCATTCTGCAATTTACGTCTCACCATATTTTTTATGGAGAGACACTCTTTGTCTGACTCCTCTGATGAGACCTGTCCAGTATGGTTGAACCTCTGGCATAGCTCTCATCTTCCTCAGAGTACATAAGTCCCACAACCATGTCAAGGTAGTGCCTCACTGGGTTTTTTTTTTATTGTTGTTGTTGTTGTTTTTTTTGTTGTTGTTGTTATGTTCTCAATTGTCTGAATTTTACCTGAGAACTTTTTTGAGCAGCACCTACAAACAACTCTTATCCAACTACTTTTAAGCCATATTTCCATGAGTGGCAGTAATAGAATGTTTCCTGCTTTGTATCTTTTATTTATTAATTTATTCTTATTAACTTAAATTTTCTGAGATTTCAATCTTTTGTTATTAGCCACATTTTGTTAAAAATCTTATTCCAAAATATTGAGATTTTATTGGATTCCCATCAAAGATAGAAAAAAATTGCTTTCTGGTTGAGACAGATAATTTTTTCCCCCCTAGGCTTGCCATATTGTGATTTAGGCAATTGCTTGCCAAAATCTGTCTCCCAAAACTGTTTCAGGCTTAGTAGAGAGTTACCTATATCTATGTCCAACAATTATAATTATATTGTTGATAAACATTGGGTTGTGCAAAGGTTAGAACTGTACACAGCCTTTGAGATATGCAAAATAATTTAAAAAATATTCCTCAAAATCGAACAGTGGACAGTTAGCTAATTAGCAATGCCCCCTATGCCAGCCCTACGTCACTAGCAAACATCAGTCATTCCCTCATACTTCGTCTTTCCACATATTATATAGGCTTTCCCTTCCACTCACAAATCTGAAAGACCCCAGATATGCCTCCTCTTCTCCTCCTTCTCCCTCCTTTTCTGACCCATGGAACTGTCTGTCACTTTGTTGTGCGAAGAGAAACAAAGCGAGCAAGCTGTAGAGCACGAGGAAAACTGTAACTCTGCTCCCCATTCTGTTCCCAAGTGTTTCCTTCCATCAGGAAGGAAGGAAGCTCACCCACTGATTGCCAATGACTGCCAGCCAGCCCTATCATGCCAGCAGGAAATCTGAGTCACTCCCTCATTCTTCCCTCGCTGGCCACCAGTGTTAAGAGATTTCAAATTTGGACTTCCGGTGGATTAGCGCTAGCGATGGCGGCTACTTTGTAGCCATCCTCCTGACAAAGTGTTAGAATCGCTAAGAACAGTAGGCATCAGCTGTTCTGCGGTTCAAACCTCCTTCCCGGGCAAAGGGGGGGAGGGGAGTGTTATCTGAATAGTGGTAGAGCCTCTGAAATCCCCCTAAGAAATTTTTTTGGGGGGTGAAAAGAGTGCTCCCACGGAGTTCAGATTTTCTCCGCTTCTCAGCTGTCTTTGTCTCTAGGGACAAAGCAAGACGCCGCTCCCACCTCCGCGAATAAAGTGATCTGGTGAGTTATCTTAAAAGCGGACAGAGCTGAATATAGGATTTTATTTTTCTTTGATTTTATTTGGGTTTAGTTTAAAGGTTTATTTTTATCCCCCCCTTTTTTTTTGCTGAAAGGGAAAGTAAAATGGCGATCGGCAGGCTTTTTTTTTTTAAGTGATCGGAATGGAACAGAACGGATTTGATTACTTATAATGATTTTTTGAAGGTGGACTTGGGTTTTAGGAGGATTATTTTCCCTCTCTGCTTAACCTTTTTTTTATTATTATTATTATTTAAGGGATTTTTTTGTATCTTTTGTATTTTTTTTTAAGAAGGAGGAAAGAGGAAAAAATCTTTGAAGATGGCTTCAAAGCGTCAAGCCATTTCTACAGTACCCAAGGTGGCTTCTTCTCCTGCGATATTACCAGCACAACAACCTAAACCTACACCACCATCTTCTCCTCCTCTGCAACCAATAACGGTAAAAGATATGCAAGATATAATGGGAAATGCTATATCTCAAATTAGAGGTGAAATGAAAGAGCTTTTGGTAGAGAACAAGAGCATTTTGAGGCAAGATATAGTTTTGGCTTTAAAAGGACTTGCCTCTGTGGTTGAAAAATTGGATTCTCGAGTTGAAGAAGTTGCAAACAAGGTGGAGGTTTTGGAGGAAAAGTTTGAAGGAATGGAAAAAAAGGTGGAAATTTCACAAGATGAAATTGTTATGTCTCAATATAGAGAGATGGAATTTGCTTTAAGAATAAGGGGCCTGAGAGAGGATATGCAACAAGACCTGAGAGAGATGGTAGTAAATGATTTTGCTGTGATTTTGGACAGAGATAAAGACGAAATATCTAGAGAAATTGAAAAAATATTTAGAGTTAACTCCTGGGTTGCAAAGCAAAGAAACCTGCCAAGAGATGTGGTAATCTATTTTGGGAAAAGATCTCTACGCAATGAAATAATACAAGCTTTTTATAATAAGAGGTTCCAGATTGCTGCACAAGATGTTATAATTTTAAAGGAGATCCCATCTAAAATTTTAAGAAGAAGAAAAGAGTTTGCTTTCTTAGCAGATGAACTTAAAAAAAGGCAAATGCCATTCAGATGGGATATTCCGACTGGAATAGTGGTGAGCCATGCGGGGATACGTTATAGACTTAATACTGTTTTTAAAGCAAAGGAGTTCTATACTTCGGTCCTGGGAGCACGCTCATCACCACCTATAATGTTTAAAGTCTTGGATGGGAAGGAGGTTGAGCAGCAGTCTGAAGAAGTTGTATTGATGAAAGCTGGAAAATCACAGGCTGAGTGGTTTCAACACGCTGAGATGAAAGAGCAAAGAATGACTCGGGCAGCGCATAGACGTAAGGAAAAGGAACAACAGAAGAAAGATGTCAAAGAAGTTTCACAAGAATTTGTTTCTGAGCCTGTGGGAGGAGCCAGACCTAAGAGATCTTCGGTACAATCTTCAATGGCAGATCTTCAAGCAGTCTTCTCTAGGATTTTGGATGAGGGAGATGGTAAAGCTCCTGACATGGAATGCTAATGGCCTTAATTCCCCTCAAAAGAGAAAGAAAATATTTCACTATTTGAAGCAACATAATAATGACATTATTTGTTTGCAGGAAACGCATATTATCTCTAAGGATCAAAAATATTTAGTTAATGCTCGATTGGGATCTCATTTTGTATCTTCTGCTCTTGGGAAGAAAGGGGGTGTAGTTATTTATGTTAAGCAAAATTTATCAGCTCGTTTAGTAGATTCTGACCCTCAAGGGAGATATGTTATGATTGAAGTGGGATTGTATGGTAAGAAAATACTTATAGTAGGTTTGTATGCACCAAATCAACAACAGGAACAATTTTATAAGTTGTTACATCAAAAATTGATTTTATTGGATTATAGATCTGTTATATTAATGGGAGATTGGAATTGAGTTTTAGATACATGTAGACATAAAAAAGGACTTTCTACTTCCTTTAAACAGGCTAAATTACCTAAGGCCTTTTTTGATTTGAAAGAGGACTGGGAGTTGCGAGATTATTGGCGAGAACATAATTTGGAAGAGAGAGACTTCACTTTTTTTTCGGATAGACATCAATCTTTTTCAAGAATTGACTTTTTTTTTATTACAACAGATTTATATTTTAGGGCAAAGAATGTAAAGATATTTCCAAGGACACTGACAGATCATAGTCCAGTATGGATGGAACTGGTTATTGAAAAAGAGGAGAGAAGATCTTGGAGGTTGAATGAAAATTTGTTTAGGCAAGAAATGAATGTTCAGAAACTTAAAGAGCATTTAAAGGAATATTTTGTTTTAAATATGCATAAGGGTACTTCAATGTCAATGGTATGGGATGCAGGTAAAGCTTATATGAGTGGGGTATTGATGCAAATGAATAAGATTCATAGACAGAAACAGGTGCAGAAATGTAATGAGTTGGAAGAAGAGATTAAATTAAAAGAAAAAGTTTTAATTTCGAATCCTACAGATGAGAAGATTAAGGAATCTATAAAACTGCTTAAATCGCAATTTAATATGTTAATGGCAGATCAGACTGCAACTAACTTATTGTATATGAAACAGAATACATTTTGTAATGCTAATAAGCCAGGGAGATGGCTGGCTTATCAATTGCGAAAGAAACAGAAGTTGAGAATTATAGACAAAATAAATTATAAAGGTAAATTGGTATTTCAGAAGGAATTGATTAAGAAATCTTTTTTAGATTATTATAAAAAATTATATATGGGTAGGAAAGTACAGGCTTTAGATATAGATAAATATTTACAAGATGCTCATTTTCCTAAACTAACAGAAGATCAGAAACAAGAAATTAATGGATTGATTACTATAGAGGAAATTGTGAAAGCAATTAAAGAATTAAAGTTAGGTAAAGCACCTGGCACTGATGGACTGACATCAATTTATTATAAGACTTTGATAGATGAGTTGATAGAACCTCTAAGGGAACTTTTTAATAATATATTACAGGGTTTAGAGACCCCCTTGTCTTGGGGCAGAGCTTTTATATCTTTGATCCCAAAGGAAGACCAAGATCTTACACTACCAAAGAATTATAGACCTATATCTCTTTTGAATGTAGATTATAAGATTTTTTCAAAAATTTTAGCTAATAGACTTATGATTGTGTTGAATCACATATGGATCAAACTGGTTTTATAACTGGAAGGTATATGAAAAATAATGTTAGACAAATCATTAATTTAATAGAATATCTGGATAAGAATAATCAAATCTCTGCAGGATTGATATTTTTAGATGCTGAAAAAGCTTTTGATCAATTAAATTGGCAATTTATGTTAAGATTGGTCGAGGAGATGAATTTTGGAGATAAAATTTTACAGGCCTTTCGAGCTATTTATCAAAAACAAACGGCACAACTTATAGTTAATGGAGGTTTATCAGAGGTATTTCCAATTGAAAAGGGGACTAGACAGGGCTGTCCATTGTCTCCATTGCTGTTTGTTTTAACCTTGGAAATTTTACTGATCAAAATTCGGGAATCATCGAAGATAAAAGGAATAGAAATTAATAAAAAAGAATATAAATTAAGGGCTTTTGCAGATGATCTAGTTGTTACATTATCTCAACCAATTTATTCTGTAATGGAGTTGTTACAATTAATAAATCAATATGGACAAGTTTCAGGTTTTAAAATTAATAATAATAAGACTAAAATATTGCCTAAGAATATGACCATTTTGGATAAGGAGACCTTGGTTAAATTGACAGGTTTTGAAGTTGTTAATAAGGTAAAACATTTGGGGGTTACTTTATCAGCTTCTAATGTAAAACTATACAAAAATAATTATGAAATGTTGTGGGTTAAAATATAAAAGGATTTGGATAATTGGAAAAAGCTGCAATTGTCCCTTTTGGGGAGAATAGCAGCGATTAAAATGAACGTTTTGCCAAAATTTCTTTTTTTATTTCAAATGATACCTATTTTAAAGAAAGAAGCAAATTTAGATGAGTGGCAGAAAGGCATCAATAAATTTATCTGGGCAGGGAAAAAAACCAAGAGTAAAACTTAAAATTATACAAGATATACGAGAGAGAGGTGGACTCAAGGTACCGAATCTGAAATTGTATTATGACGCTGTGGTTTTGACATTAATTAGTGATTGGGTTAACTTAACAAATGTAGATATACTCCTTCTGGAGGGATGGGATTTACTGTTTGGATGGCATGCCTATTTAATTTATAATAAAAAGGTCGATAGGGTTTTTAAATCTCATATTTTAAGAATTTCTTTACTTCGGGTTTGGAAGAAATATTATAGAAATGACTCAAGAATTCCATTATGGGCTATTCCATGGCATGCAATAGAAGGAATAAGGAGAGGAGTTAAGATGGATACTATTTCTTATACACAATTACTTAAGTGGGATGGTAAAAATTGGCAATTAAAATCTATGGATGAATTAGTACAACTATCAGAAAGGTGGAAGATAGATTATAAGGTGGGCCTGTTTAGAGAGGATGAGAATTTGTTAAAACAAATCAGAGATCAAAGTCGAACTCACATTAAAAGAATTTATGGTGTGTTAGTGGAATTGGATTCAGAAGCAGAGTTAGTTAAAGACTGTATGGTTAAGTGGGCACAAAATTTTGATGAACCGATTTTATTAGACACATGGGAGATTATTTGGGTGAGGAATGTCAAATTTACACGAGCCCAAAATCTACGGGAAATTTTTTATAAAATGTTTTATAGATAGCACCTTGATCCACAAAAAATGTCTCGTATGTATTCAAACCTGCAGCCTAAATGTTGGAGATGTGGTTGCTTGGATGCCACTTATTATCATATTTGGTGGTCATGTAAAAGTATAAAAGCTTTTTGGATTAAGATATGGTGGAATATTCAAAAAATTTTTAAAAGAAGGATAAAATTTACTCCACAACTGTTTTTGTTGGGTATTGTTTCGGATTGTGATGATAAAGAGATTATTTTAATGTTAAATTTAATTACTGTGGCTAGGCTGTTAATAGGGCAATATTGGAAGAAGGAATTTTTGCCTACTTTGCAAGAATGGTTTTTTAAAGTATCTTATCTAGCGGAAATGGCAAAAATTTCGGCTTTCTTGAAAGATCAATCGCAAGAGAAGTACCTCTTGGTGTGGAAAAGATGGATAAATTTTATACAATATAAGTATGATACAAGAAAATACCATCTAGCTTTTGAATAATTTATATTTAAAGTTTAAGATATTTATGTAGAAGTATAATCATTATTATTTTTTTTTTTTATCTTTTTTTATTTTATCTTCCTTTCTGTTTTTTATATATAATGGAGTTAAAGTATGTTATAATTTGTTTATTGAGTGTAATGATATTAGTTTAAGGTTTATTTGGGTTTAAAATTGTTTTTTCTTTTAAGTTCTAGTTAAGCCTGTATTCAGCTCTGGGAAGAATGGGGGAGGGTTTGGGGGAGGGTTGGGAGGGATTGGGGAAAGAGTTTTTATTGTAAAATTTTAAAAAACTTTTAATAAAAAAAGAGAGAGATTTCAAATTTCAGTCTCAGTTCCAAATCAGTAATGGCCACTTTTATGTTGTGCTTTGCTGCCAGCCAATTGGGTACAGGGGTCAGAGGGAAGTGAGAAGGATTGGGATTGCCCCTACCATCTTCACTCTTGCAACATGCAACCTACAGATTTCTGGGAAGTGTGCTAACAACTACAATTTGGCCATATGTCAATCCCACAGGAGTCATGAGTCCTAGATTTTGGACACATTCTGTAAATTAGCCCATTTGAGATCTGTTGATTCAAAAATTGTTGCTTTATGATGCACTGTATCACCCAATTGAAGTATCAGACACAAGAGTTTTAGTAGTACATAGATTATGCGAGTCTCAGTTCAAAACAACCAAAAGCCAGCATAATGCCTGCCCCTTGTGACAGCACATTTCCAAAAGAAAATTTGCTTGTTTTCTCAACATGCTTTATAAAAATAATAAGTAACACTACTGTGTATAATTGTAATAACCAAGTTCTGATATTCTATGCTTTTCTATCCTGTATCTCCCGATGACTACAAGTCAAGCCATGAACTATTACTTTCACTACACATAATTTGTGGCATCCATTGAGATCTAACCAGGCTTTTGTTGAGGGCTTTGAGACATGCTCCTTTCTTATCTTCTTATAGATGTATGCTTAATTTATCTCTTTCTAATCATTGTGATAAGTGAAAAAAGAATATTAAATGCTATTAACAAGCTCAGCATGATAATCAATTTGTTTTTAGCTCTGGTCAGAGAAAGCTGTTTAAAGTCTTCCATTTTGCCAAACATATTCTACACATTATGCAAAATAAAACTAGTAGAATTCTGAACTAGAAGAGTTCAGAATGAAGGCTGTCTGCCGCAGATTATAGCTTTTCTTGGTACCCCTTATAAACTCAGAGGAGCAAATGGCATATTTACAAAGTCAGTAAGCACAACTGTGCACACAAATACATGTTACTTATAACAAAAAGCTTGTAAAAGTTTATAAAAAAGCAAACTTTATATCAGGAGATATAAAAAGCATAATGCAAAATCTTTGTTTTCAAAACTGATAAAAAGTCAACTTTCTCTTTTTCTACCCTCCTTCTCCAAATCCTCAGAGTTAATTCCAAGAAGCTCCTCAACTCCTCTTTTTCAAGTTCCTCATAAGGAGGACTTGAAAAAGAGAAGAATTCAATTCCTTCTACAGTTTAGGGCTACCAGATCCGGACTGTACTAGGTGGAAACTCAACAACAGAATTTTTCCATTTAGATCTGATAGCTGCTAAACTGTAATTTCTCAGTTTCCTTGACCAAACTGAAGAAGGAGGATTACCAAGTACAAATGAGCTCCTGGGTTTTTATTATTTATTTATTTATTTTTCTTTTCATTGATCAGTTGTGATGCTGCAAATATGAAAGTTGCAGCTGCCCCAAAAAATGCAATTCTGAGTTGCATTAACAGAGGGATAGCATCAAGATCACGAAAAGTGATAACACTCCTTTACATCGCCCTAGTGAGGGTGCACTTGGATTATTGAGTACAGTTCTGATCACCACAATACAAAAAGATGCTGAGACCCTAGAAAGAATGCAGAGAAGAGCAACAAAAATGACAAAGGGTGTAGAGAGACTAAATTGTATGATGAACAGTTGAGGAAGATAGGTATGTCTAGTCCACTGAAGGGAAGGGATAGGGGAATATGATAACTATCTTCCAGTACTTGAGAGGCTGTGACAGAGAAGAGGGGACTGACTTATTCTCCAAAGCACCAGAGGCCAGGACAAAAAATAACGGGAGGAAGCAGAGATCCTATCTAGAAGTAAGGATACATTTTCTGACAGTAACAAGAATTAATCAATGGAATGGCTTGCCTCCTGCTTGTCAGTATTCCATTACTGTAGATTTTCAGAAATAGACTGGACTACCATTTGACTGGGATATAAGGTCTCCTACCTTGAGCAGTGGACCATAAGAAAAGTTGAAAGGCTGAAAGGCTGAGTGCAAAAGAATTGAGGCCTTTGAACTATGGTGCTGGAGAAGACTCCTGCGAGTCCCCTGGACTGCAAGGCAATCAAACCTGTCAGTGCTACAGGAGATCAACCCCGATTGCTCTTTAGAAGGCCAGATCCTGAAGTTGAAACTCAAGTACTTTG
>NW_024097515.1:0-65219 GCF_016545835.1 Crotalus tigris
GGATCCGTAGCTGGCTGACCGGCCATACTCAGCGTGTGGTCCTCAATGGAATAGCATCTACATGGAGGGAAGTGTGTAGTGGGGTGCCCCAGGGCTCTCTTCTGGGCCCAGTGCTCTTCAACATCTTCATCAACGATTTGGACGAGGGGCTAGATGGAGAACTCATCAAATTTGTGGATAACACCAACCTGGCTGGAATAGCCAACACTCCAGAAGACAGGCTTAGGATACAGGAGGATCTGGACAGACTTGAACACTGGGTGTTATCTAACAAAATAAAATTCAATGGTGAAAAAAGTAAGGTTCTACATTTAGGCAAGAAAAACCAAATTACAGGTATAGTATAGGTGGTACCTTGCTCAATAGTAGTAACTGTGATTAAATATGAGCCAGTAGTGTGTTGCAGCTGCCAAAAAGGCCAACACAGTACTGGGCTGCATTAACAGAGGGATAGAATCAAGATCACGTGATGTATTAATACCACTTTACAATGCCTTGGTAAGGCCACACGTGGAATATTGCATCCAGTTTTGGTCACCACGATGTAAAAAAGATGTTGAGACTCTAGAAAGAGTACAGAGAAGAGCAACAAAGATGATTAAGGGAATTGGGTATGTCTAGTTTAATGAAGAGAAGGACGAGGGTGACATGATAGCAGTGTTCCAATATCTCAGGGGCTGCCACAAAGAAGAGGGAGTCAGTCTATTATCCAAAGCACCTGAGGGCAGGACAAGAAGCAACGGATGGAAACTAATTAAGGAGAGAAGCAACCTAGAACTAAGGAGAAACTTCCTGAAGAACAATTAACCAATGGAACAACCTGCCTCCAGAAATGATGAATGTTCCAACACTGGAAGTTTTTAAGACAGCCATTTGTCTCAGGTTTCCTGCCTGAGCAGGGGTTGGACTAGATAACTTCCAAGGTCCCTTCCAACATCATCATCATCATTATTATTATTATTATTATTATTATTATTATTATTATTATTATTTGCAGATGTTTCATAACCCAACTAAGTAACATCCTCAATGCTAATGAGTATAAGTTTACTCCCTGTTTACATACAGTTGTTTGCCCTGCCAGTGTTGGTAAGGGTATGGCATTCTCCTTATAGTCCTTTGATTATACTATTGTTTTCTGTTCAATTCATTGTTTGGTATTTTTCCCTGCTTATCTTGGCTGGTAGACAGGATGTGTTCTTGTCTTTTTGTCTCCTTCTTAGCTTTTTATTGTCTCTTTTGAATGATGTATAAATGTGGTTTATGTGTCTATTGATAGCTAATTTATCTGAATACTAAACATCCAAGAATTACTAGCATGTTTTTTTTTAAATTTTCCCCTCATCTAAGTTTTCCAGTTGAAACTATTGTTGATTCTGTGTTGTGAGTTTCAGACATTGTGTCTTTGGACTGCTAGTTGGTGTTCATGGATGTGCTCTGCTTATCTTCTGCCTGTCTTCCTATGTACTGTATGGGCTTTTACAGTCATTACACTATATGTTGTAGACAACTTTTTTTTTCTTTTTGGCTATTGGGTCTTTTGATTTTGATTTAAGATATTTGGGGGGACTTTAGTTGTTTTGTGTGCTACAGTGATGACATATGGTTGTAATAGACTGTTGGTTGTTTCTGAGATATTTTTGATAAATGGCAGTGTTAATCTTTTCATAGCTTGTGTTGATTGTGCTATAGTAGGTTGAGCAGTCAGGCACTTTTTTTATAAAATTGTATGGGTATCCATTTTGTTGGAAGATCGATGGTCCTTTTTCTGCTATTCTGGGTTGCTGTGATGCATTTGTGCTCACCTGAATATCGTTCTTATACAGATCCTGTTATGGGAGATTGGGTTGTTACTTTGGTAATGGAGTATTTAGTGTGGGTTTGTGGGTTTTGTTTTTTGTTTTTGATAGACTTGACTTTCTAATTTGCCATTGTTTTCTCTGCTAAAGAAGGTATCCAGGTAGGGGAGTATACTTTTTTTTTTCCCTTGTAAATTTTATTCCTTTGGAGATATTGTAAATAATTTCCTGTGTCTTCTTTAGTTCTTCCTTTTTGCTCTAAACAAAGGTGTCATCTATATATTAGATCCATACTTTTGGTTGTATGTGAAGGAGTGTTATAGTTTTTACATGCTGCATTTCAGCCTCTGCTATGAGTTTTGAGAGTGGTGATCCTATGTTGGTATATTGTCCATCAAACAGAATTTAGATAGTGAGGCAAAGGTTGATGTTGTCCATGATTCTAGGTATTTCAATCTTAGTCTATTTGGTTAGGTTAAGTGTATTGCTGCTGTAATGTATTGAGGTGAATTACTTGGAATTGTTGAAAAAACGGTCATAAGACTCTGTCAGTTAAGAGCCACACTTGCTGTCTACATGCTAATTATCTTGTGTTAAAGTGGGAACTAATACTTGAATCCTATTGGCTGCCACCTAGTTGCTGAGTGTATAAATAGGGGTGGAGCTGCAGTTATTCAGGCTTCTGTTTAAACCTTTAATAAAGAGTTGTTTGTTCACCTGCTACCTCATCGATGCCTCACAGAACACCAAACATAACAGCTGCCATGGGTTATTTTGCTTGTTCTGGATCTACATGCATAACGAATTCTGTGACATTGAATGAAACCATAATTTCATTTTTTTCCATTTTTAGATCTTTAATTTATATCCAAACAATTGCAAACTGTTTAGAGAGAAACGAGACCAAGATTGGGCTTATTCTGCTAATGACAATCCTATGAGCATTACAATAGTCTTGTTTCTCTGGAGCTGCCCTAGAGGGGATATGCACAGCATTAGACCTCAGTGTAAGATGACAGGTTTCATTAAAGAGAAAAGACTACAAGAAATCCTTTCAGTGATTAAAAAGGCTTGTTCTTCTACTTTGCTTTTGCAAATGGCTGCTGTGTGGGAACAACAGGAAATTGTTGCTTGGGGGAGGGGGGTCAGCCGCAGCTCATGCTTACAAGTTTGTTTATTCTCATAGTAACACAGCAATTAGCATTTAGCAGCTGTTGTTTTCCTTTCACTGGAAAGCTAGATCTGTCATTTCTGCTTCTGAAAGAACACATCCAAAACAGGAACCAGCAGTGGGCAAGGAATAGCTATTGAACAAATAAGACCATATATAATAGTCCGCCTGTTGGCTGCTGTTTGACTTTTCTGTGTGTTACCTAACTGTTCTGCATAATTGAAGCACAGGATTGTTATTAAACTGGGAAGTCTCAGTAGAGACTGAAGTGGATTTTATGCCATTTGTATCAGACACAGTGAAGCAAAATGAAGTATCAGTATTAGCGATATGTAGGGCTTCCTACAGAAACAGAGCCACAAGTTTAAAAGACATTGTGAGAGGGACTAGGTTCAATCCTACAACTATTGTCAATGCTGTAACTTTTATGGATATTCTAAATTCTTAAGTTTCAACGCCTGAATTAGCCTTATAAACTTTGCAGTCTCCATCCATTAGACTATGAAAACCTGTGCATCTTTCCTGAGTAGTATTTCCACTGATGGATCAAGTACATCAATTCCTGGAACTATTTTTTTTCTTTTCTATTGGTTGGACAGTTGAGTCACTTTGTTCCTTTACTTGGCTGACAGGCAAGATGGCCGAACAATCAGGCTGCTTTTCTTCTGTCAAGTGCTATTCTTCGGGTGAATAGATTCCTCATCTTCTAGATGGAGACATTCAGGAAATTGGCTAGAAGGGATCTGAACATTTTAGAACGTGTTCAACTCAAAGAGCAGGATTAAATAAGTTTAGGAAGCAGTTATATCTTTCTATTTCTAATAGCATCTATATAACACAACAACCCAGAAGAATTTGTTAATGAATGACAATAGAAAAACATAAACATACTTCTCTTCTAAAATAAATTACCTGACACGCAAAATGACTGTAATTGAGTAATAAAAGCCACAATTACTTAAATAATATTCTGGGCAACAGTTTTTATTTGGTGCTTTACTGTTTGATGTGATTTTTTTATGTGGTTTTATTTTGTAATTGATTTTGCTGGACACATTTGCTGGGTGCTTGGAACCTGGTCTTGTTTTTAAAGTGTCTTAGCAAAATTCTAGCAACATATCAACTAATTATATTCTATGCTTTTCAGCAGATTTAGGCTTCAAATGTATCAATTCCCATGCTCTTGATATAATGGCTTTTATGAGTAGGAGAATATTCACAAGATGAATGAATTTTGCAAACATTTTTTTCCTAAGCAGGCAATCCATACTTTCAGCCTCTACAATACAGGATATAATGTGAAATATCTTTCAGGATTGTTGGAAAGATTACAACTAGATAATGCATATAAAGTGCTTTGAACATTTGAAATATATCTGAAAGTGATATAATTGCTTCTGCCACTGTAATCTTTTTAAAAAATGAAGAATGCATCCTGACAAAATAGGCTTCTGTAAAATACAGCTTGAGTTTGGTAAAGAAATATCTTCTTTCATTTCCCCAATGAAAAATTAAATTTACAATGAAATGAATAATAGTTTAACAAATCAGGGATCTTTCAAAAATAACTCCGTAGTCTAATGATACTTTTATCAAATTTAAGTATCATAATATTGGAGTACTGTACATTAAGTTTAAGGTATTTAGATAATTTGTAAATCTGATTTTTTTTCTCTTCCTGTTCAGCAAAAAATTTCATTTTGCCCTGTGTTAATGACTATGCTTTTTAATAGCCAGAAATGGTATAAAATATGGTGATGAGAATACAGCTGATGGAAATGCAACTCCTTTTAATATAATTTTTAGCTCTATCTTAAAATATCAGACCTAAAAAAGTTTCAAATAATGTACAGTAGATCATGGTTTTTAAGACCGAAAATGTGACCTCCTAAATCAGACTTTGTGTCTCATAACATAATCAATATCTGAAAGCTAGAATTATCTATTAGGACCTAATGCTTGCCAATGAACACCAAGGTATTGATTAAAACTATAAAAGTTTAATTTAAAAACGCCAAGCTTTCGCCGTCACCTGCCGGCATCATCAGGGCTGGACCACCAGGGTGTGAGAGAGTCATTTTATAGGCAGGCCAGAGTCTGCACTCGGCTCCTCGATCTCGTCACCGGATCCAATTGGTTAAATTGTGCTCCGGTGGTTCATTTCTTTCTGTCCTTCCTAGCTGCGTGTGTATCTTCATCTACCTTCTTTTCTTTGGATTCTAAGGCAGGTGATGTAAACCCCTTGTCTCTTCGATTGTCTCTATCCCTCAATCCATTCCCCCTTTCGGGTTCGAGTGGTAGTTTGCATTTGTCCTTTTCCTTTCTCCAATCACGCTTCACCCAGTCACTTTCTCTATGAGTATCTTTCTTTTCTTCCTTAACGCCCCTCCCTCGTGCCCAACTGTCATTAGAATGGTCGTGCACAATGTTCCAGACTGGCTGGGGTGGCTCAATGGATTGTTTTTCTATGGGGGTGATCTCATGGTTATAATTATCTTTGGCCATCACACCCTTCCCTTCCTTTTTATCCTCTGCGCTCCCATCGCGCATACCACAATCCGAGGTCTTGATCTAGGGGGAGGGGTGGAGTTGCGATCTTCCTGAGCGTCACAACGCTCCTTCCCTACTCTCCTCCTCATTCCGACGCCTCTTGCTCCTGCGCGTGCACGACAGGAGTCTTTGGAGTCCATGGGTGTTGCCAGCACAAGACGCAGCGAGCTGATCTCATTAGCTCCGCCCTCTCGCGCACCTCTCCATCTGGACTCATTTTTCTCCTTACTTTCCAGAGCGTCCGCAAGCTTGCTGTCATGCCTGGTGTCGCCCCGCATTCCATATGTTTTTGAGCCGGCTGACGATGCGGAGTGGGGGGATTGCTTCTTTCCCCTCAAATGAGTCATCCTGTTTCTTTCTGAGCGTCGGTGAGGTGTCAGGTCTAATGATCTCTCCCCATCTTTGTCTATTGTATCTCCTTGCACGCTAATTGGGATATCTCCGATGTTCGTGATGCAGGGGTTCTGGGCTTTAATTTCTATCGCTCTCTTAGTTTTTTCCAAGCGTGTTAACATTGCGGGGGTAGTGGGAATTCTCAGTCGTTGTCCCTCCTCTTCTGAATTGCATCGAGTTGGCTGGGGGGTTGGCACATCCCCTATGGTTCTCTCACTGGGTTTACTATCGGGCCTAGTGGTAGCGAGATGGGTGGTTGGTCGCACTCCATGATCTAAGTGCCAAGTGTGCCGGACAGAGGTCAATATGCCGGTTGATAGAGCTGCCATTGGATAGCCATGCTTCCTTAAGCAGTCGGCCTCCCTTAGTACTGTCACTTGCCAAGACGTCTACTTCATTAAAATTAAAGCGGTGGCCCAATTCCGCCATATGAGTCCATATCTGGGAGTGCTGTTTGCCCCTTTTCACAGCTAGTCTGTGTTCGTGGACCCTGGTCTTCACTCGTTTGGAAGTCTCCCCAACATAGTTGCATGGACAGTCCATACATTCGATCTTGTATATGGCTGCCGATCTCTCCATGTTGGGGACCGGGTCCTTGGGGCGCATAATGGCTGCCCATAGCGTTTGGCTGGGTCTATGTGCTACCTGTATATTATATGGCGCCAAAATTCTCGCCGTAGCCTCTGATACATTGCAGATGTAGGGGAGGGTAATACGTGTTGTCTGTGGTGTCAACTCATTAGGTGTGGGGTTACTCCGGGGTTCAGATGGTATACTAAACCGATTAATGAATCTTGCCGGGTACCCATTGCGCTTACACACTTGGAAGAGGTGGTTTCTTTCCTCCCTCTTAGCTTTGACAGTGCTGCAATGTGACTCCACCCGTTTGAATAGAGTCTTAACACAACTGACGTATCGTCCACATAGCAGGCCCAAAATTTTGGTTGGTACTGGGCCATCCCCAAGACCAGGGTCCACGAATTCCCACTACCCCCGCAATGTTAACACGCTTGCAAAAAACTAAGAGAGCGATAGAAATTAAAGCCCAGAACCCCTGCATCACGAACATCGGAGATATCCCAATTAGCGTGCAAGGAGATACGATAGACAAAGATGGGGAGAGATCATTAGACCTGACACCTCACCGACGCTCAGAAAGAAACAGGATGACTCATTTGAGGAGAAAGAAGCGATCCCCCCACTCCGCATCGTCAGCCGGCTCAAAAACATATGGAATGCGGGGAGACACCGGGCATGACAGCAAGCTTGCGGACGCTCCGGAAAGTAAGGAGAAAAATGAGTCCAGATGGAGAGGTGCGCGAGAGGGCGGAGCTAATGAGATCAGCTCGCTGCGTCTTGTGCCGGCAACACCCATGGACTCCAAAGACTCCTGTCGTGCACGCGCAGGAGCGAGAGGCATCGGAATGAGGAGGAGAGTAGGGAAGGAGCATTGTGACGCTCAGGAAGATCGCAACTCCACCCCCCCCAGATCAAGACCTCGGATTGTGGTATGCGCGATGGGAGCGCAGAGGATAAAAAGGAAGGGAAGGGTGTGATGGCCAAAGATAATTATAACCATGAGATCACCCCCATAGAAAAACAATCCATTGAGCCACCCCAGCCAGTCTTGAACATTGTGCACGACCATTCTAATGACAGTTGGGCACGAGGGAGGGGCATTAAGGATGAAAAGAAAGATACTCATAGAGAAAGTGACTGGGTGAAGCGTGATTGGAGAAAGGAAAAGGACAAATGCAAACTACCACTCGAACCCGAAAGGGGGAATGGATTGAGGGATAGAGACAATCGAAGAGACAAGAGGTTTACATCACCTGCCTTAGAATCCAAAGAAAAGAAGGTAGATGAAGATACACACGCAGCTAGGAAGGACAGAAAGAAATGAACCACCGGAGCACAATTTAACCAATTGGGTCCGGTGACGAGATCGAGGAGCCGAGTGCAGACTCCGGCCTACCTATAAAATGACTCTCTCACACCCTGGCGGTCCAGCCCTGATAATGCCGGCAGGTGACGGCGAAAGCTTGGCGTTTTTAAATTAAACTTCTATAGTTTTAATCAATACCTTGGTGTTCATTTTATTTTGGATATATATATATATATATATATATATATATATATATATATATATATATATATAATATATATAATTTGTTTTCTGAGGTTTTCGCGGGTATTTGTATATAGGTCTTTGGTTGTTCGGGTTTTCTCCCCGTGTAAAATTGGAAGTGTCTTGGCGACGTTTCGACGAAGTCACATTCGTCATCTTCAGGCTGGTGTTTTCAGCTTCTTGCTTTGAGCAGCAAGAAGCAAGAAAAGCAAGAAGCTGAAAACACCAGCCTGAAGATGACGAATGTGACTTCGTCGAAATGTCGCCAAGACACTTCCAATTTTACGCGGGAGAAACCCGAACAACCAAGATATATATATATATATATATATATATATATATATATATATATATATATATATATATATATATATATATATATAATGTTAGTTTTCATCTACACTCCTGAAATATTTAATGAATGTTAAATTTCTGTTTAAATTAACTTCTTCTTCAGGAATTTATTCTTGTTGATTTGTATCAATAATAAAACACAGTCCCTTTTTCCTATAGATACTAAACAAGTTTCCATTCTTTATTGCTTTGGAATTTGTTTCCCATCCATGTTTTACAATAAAACATGTAGGAGAGAAGAGAAAGAAAATAGCAAAGGAAAGGAAGAACAAAGTTCATACAAAGACAGTGCCTGTAGCTGAGATGTAAGTACCTGTAGAAGCTAGTACACAATATATAAAAGTAATAATATCATATGAATCTTTTGAAGTCTGAGTCACCAGGCCAAAAAACAGCAACTGCATTTGTTTTATAGGATTATTATTTCTGCTATAGCTAATGCCGTTAAAGCTTTTATAGTTTTTCCAAGGGGGATTGTCCTTAGATAGCACACTGGAAATATTCATAATCCTTTTTTTTCCAATATAGGAGAGAAACAAACTACAACTCTTGACTAGTTTATATTTAGCCACAATAATTTTAATGTCTTAGGGCTTCTGGTACGGATAGAGAGAGGATTTGGATAGATGCTGTATTTGAAGATGACCATAGCAAAATAGTTCATCATCTGGAATATTTAAGGGCAAAGGTATATTTCTACTGACCCAAGACCAATCAGTTCTGATTTTTTTCTTGTTCTTAGAGAAAGGTTGATATTTGTTGAACAGCTTAAAAATAAGGAATCAGCCTATGTGTTTTAATGTGGAAATTTTTAAAAGAGACTTGTAAGCTTCCTCTGCATAATACAAATGAAAACTGCAGTCCTTTTTATAACTAGTTTTGTAAGCAATAAGTCCAGTTCATACAAATCTATGATAGCTATCCTACTTGCCAAGCCAAAGGGATTTGTGAGGTTGCATAAATTGTGTGTGTTCAGAAGCCCAAAGATATTAAATTATTCTGGCCAAACATAAACTAGTTAAGAGCTATAGCTTGTTTTCCCACTATATTGAAAAAGAATTATGAATATTTCCAGTGTGTCATGTAAGTACAATTACTTTAAGTGGAATGGGTTTGCTTTTAATCAAGATCTACTCAGAGTCCAGGCTTTGGCAAGATATGTTAGCATTTTTTAATGGTACTGGATGAATAGTTGGTAATGAGAGCTGATAGTTACAGAGGCCTCAGCTGAATGATTGAAATGTGAAAATTACCAGACTTTGGGAGAAAGAATACTTGTTAACTTCTGGGAAGAGAAAAACATGCTGAAAAGAAGATCCAGATTTTGATTTTAATATTACCAAACATTCTGGAACTTAAAGTTAAAGGAGTCCTTATAATACTGGTAACAACAAAACCTACTGATGAAATATTACCTAAAATGTCTAAAACCCTGTTAAATGATGCAGTTAAAGTGCTACCTTTGGATTGTAAGTAGGTATGGAAATGAAGTGATGGTAAAGGGACTGGAAAATACCAAGTAATATTCCAACATTTTGAAAATACTAAGAATGCTCAAAATTCTGAGTAATTGTACCAATTTCATATGCTAGTAAGATAACATAATATACGACAAGAAAACTGTCAATGTGCATGCTAGATGCGAAAGAGGCAGGGGCATCTGAAATCTCCCTGATGCCTACTTTCTCAAAAGGTAGTTTCTCTGTAGTTCTCTGAATATTTAGAATAGAACATGGAATGACTGAATTGTTCAAATTTGAGAAAGGATCGTGCAAAAGTTTTCCACTGTCATCTTCTTTAATTTATCTGAAAATATATGATTATAAATGCTGAACTAGAGGAAGAAAGAAAGAGAAACTGAAATGAAAATTCATGGGATAAAAATTAACTCCCTCAAACATGATAATGATATACCTCTGATGGATGGAAGTAAAAATCCTTTGTTGAAAGTGAACTATAATAGTGACAAGCTTGCACTCAGCTACATCTTCCTGCCAGTCGTGGATCTAGTCTTTCATGAAGAATCCCAAAAAAACCTCTTTGCTTTAGGTTTCCTGACAATGAGGGTAGAAATAGTTTCATTCTTATAAAAAAGCTACTTATAGGAAATAGAATGAAAGGTTACAGATGTTGCGTTGGCAACAGAAATAGTTTTAAAAATCATCAAGAAGGAGTCTGGGAAAAATAAAAGGGGAGAACTGGAATAGAAATGATGCATAGTAACTAAGACTAATATAGCTCTGACGCTTGAAAATATTTGCTATTAATAAAGAACAATATAGGCTAGTAAAACAGAACTGAGTTTGGGCAGATTTTAATCTGCTGAAGGTTTGTTGTTTAAGGACAAATATAATAAGATTGTTGAAGAAAGTTGTTGGGCCTGTGAGGAAGATCCAAAGATCAGGAGTGATCTACCAATACAAAAAACTGTTGGCATAGCCAAGGTTTTACTAGCAAGAAGAAAGCCTCTAGTTAGCCTCCTTGACTTGGAGAGAATATTGTTACCAATCTCTGTTAGCCCTTCCTTAACTCTAAATCTAGTAAATACATAGGACTGAAAATAAAGTAGTGAACTTGCTTGTCTTGTTTGTTTTAATTTTTGGTTGATTGAATAAAGAATTGTTATGCATTGGATTTTATCAAATTCTGTGAACCCAGAGGTCACTTCAATCAGAAATGGTAGGATCAATCAAATAGAATTTGATTGATATCACAGTGCAAGTATTCTCTTAGCTTACAAGTATTCTCTTCCCTACAAGTTTTTATTTTTATTATTTAGCATGACTATTTTGAATCTATAATTTATTTATTTTGTGTCAGTTCAATGGGTGTACGTTGAATATATACTATAAATAAACATGACAAGATTACTGTTTTTCCTGAAGGTACAATAACTGGAGATTTGGGACATACTCCCATTCAGGTGGATTGTATTGCTATTTATGAAGCACACAAAGCACCAAATATTAGACCTGCCATTGCCTGACAGAAACAGAACATAATGTTTTTTTTATAACAAGTTTTATTAATTTTTCAATTTTACATCCGAATATGTAGGAAGCAGTGTGGTGATTGGGTAGTCCAGTAACAAAATCTTTTGTACATATCTCAGGTTGCAGCATTAAAAGTTCCCTCTCTATTTCTCTTATTATACCACATTCAAGTTAATACATTTATAATTATAGCTCAATCAATCAATACATTTGTCAATATAATTTTACTTATGCATTTCCAAGTCCTGTTTTTAAGTTTTACCTAATTTGTTTGAAAGTCACATTGGCAAACCTAACAAGTAGGTGACAAAGCCTAACTCTCATATTATCTTGAATGTACTGTACTGATATTCTGAACTTCTTCCTATGAATCAGCTCTACCCAGTCTATAAACTCTGGGTCTGGCCCAAATTCTGGGGAATTTCACAGGTTTTCTCTTTCTTGCTTCACTTAATAAAAGTACAAAAAGTAAAAGCTTTTGTATTGGGAACATAGAATGTCAACCCAAATAGTCCGATGGAAACTGATTCCTATCAAGGAATCTGCTCCTGATACAGCTTATATCAGGATTACCCTACAAACAGGATGTTTTACAAATTGATATATACTTCAACAATTGCTGCTTTGTTTCCAGCAATTTTTCTACCATTAAAAAAAACAAAAAAACAAAGCATGTACACATGTTCATTTGGTGATTTCTGAGTTTGTTTCTAAATGTGCACATTTATAAAAAAGCAGATGAAAATAATTACTGTCTTAATATAACATTTAAATACGTATTAATATGTATCTGATGCTCAGATACATATTAAGGTACATATGGATAAATATTTTCAATTTAATAATTTCTCAGTATATATCCAGGGTGTTATTTGGGAGTTTTCTAAAGTGGAAGGATATTTTAGTTGAGAAGCCAGAATAATTGGTGACTATAACTAAATCAAAAGTCAAACCCATTGTGATGGGTTTAAATGTAATAAATAAAAAATAATAAAAACTATAACTTCCTGACAGTTAGAACAATCAACCAGTGGAACAACCTGCCTCCAGAAATAGTGAATGCTCCAACACTGGAAGTTTTAAAGAAGAGACTAAACAGCCATTTGTCCGAAATGGGGTTGGACTAGATGACCTCTAAGGTCCCTTCCAACATTATTATTATTATTATTAATATTAATATTATTATTGAGCATCACACAGTCAGCCAGATGTTCAGACTGGATTTGGCATTTTGTCTACCTATTGAGTCCTTACCCAGGACCTGGGATAGGCAGATGTGGATGTTTGATGGTATTACAGATATCGTCGCAGGATGGAAGCAGTTCCTAGTAAGGCCGCCTTTTGCAATTGACTAATAACGAATTTGTCAATGCCAATGGTGTTCAAGTGGTGCTCCAGTTGTTTTGGGATTGCACCCAAGGAGCCTATGACTATTGGTACTACCCTTGCTTGCTTTTGCCACAGTCTTTCTATTTCTATTTGTAGGTCTTTGTATTTTGTTATCTTCTCCAGTTCTTTCTCTTCTATTCTGCTATCTCCAGGCACTGCTACGTCCACTATCCAGACTTTTTTGTCTTTCTTATCGACAATTGTTAAGTCTGGGGTGTTATGTTGCAGGTGCTTGTCTGTTTGAATTCTGAAGTCCCAGAGCAGTTTAATTTTATCATTTTCTATGACTTTCTCTATTTTATGATCCCACCAGTTTTTGCTTACAGGCAAATGATATTTTTTGCAGATCTTCCAATGCACCATTGTTGCTACTTTGTCATGCCGCTGCTTGTAATCAGTCTGTGCAATCTTCTTGCAACAGCTTACCAAGTGGTCCACTGTTTCTTCAGCTTCTTTGCATAGGCGGCACTTACTGTCTGTTGCTGTCTTCTCAATTTTGACTTTGTATGCATTTGTCCTTAAGGCTTGGTCTTGTGCAGCCAGAATTAGTCCCTCGGTCTCTTTCTTCAATTTTCCTGCTCTTAGCCATTGCCAGGTTTTATTGTTATCTGCTTTCCCAGCTATTTTTTTCATGTATCGGCCATGTAGTGCTTTGTCTTCCCATGCCTCTATTCTGTTCTTCATTGGGTCTTTCTTGAAGGCCAGTTTGGTCTCTCCAGTAGTTAGTAAGCCTTCCTGATATACTAATTTCAGTGCATCTTCATCATTGTTCTTAAGATATTCTTCCAAAGCCATTTTTTCTTCTTCAACCATCTGATGTACTTGTAGCATTCCACGCCCACCTATTTGCCTTGGTAGATAAAGTCTATCAATGTCACTGCGTGGATGAAGGGCATGATTCATTGTCATTATTTTTCTGGTCTGGCCTATCCATTGCTTTTAGTTCTGCTTGAGTCCAGTCCACTATTCCAGCTGTGTACCTAATGACTGGGATTGCCCAGGTGTTGATTGCCTTTATGCTATTTCCTCCATTGAGTTTGGACTTTAAGATCTTCTTCACTCTCTTGATGTATTCACCTCTAATCTTTTTCTTGACTTCAGTGTGTTTGATGTTGTCAGCTTGAAGGATACCCAAGTATTTGTAGTAATCTTCCTCATCCAGACTCTTAATGTTATTTTCGTGGGGCATCTTGATTCCTTCAGTTTTCATTACTTTTCCTTGTTTGACAGTAAGTGTGGCACATTTGTCCAAGCCAAACTCCATAACAATATCTTGGCTATATATACGGACAGTGTTGAGCAGCGATTCTATTTCAGATGATGTTTTTCCATACAGCTTCAGATCATCCATGTAGAGGAGGTGGGATAGTCTAGCAGATGTTTTTGATGTTTGATAGCCATGTCCTGAATTATTCAGTATTGTTGACAGAGGAAACAGTGCAATAACAAATAGTAATGGTGATAATGAATCTCCTTGAAATATTCCTCTCTTGATATTAACCTCTCCCAGTCTCTCACCGTTGATCTGCAACTGTGTCTTCCATTGTGCCATCGATCTTTGCACAAATTTTCTGATGTTTCTACTGACTCCTGTTATTTCTAGGCACTTGATTATCCAGTCATGTGGCAGAGAGTCAAATACCTTTTTGTAGTCAATCCATGCCACATTCAGGTTGGTCTTCCTTTTCTTGCAGTTTTCCAAGATCATTTTGTATTTTGTATTGTTGTATTTCTTTGGGTTATCCCATATCTGCTTCCAGAACTGCACTGTTTCTTCCTTGTCAGGTACTGACTGATTCATTGCAGTTTCTCTATTGATGGATTGGTAAAAACGTTTCTGATTGGATTGAAATTGGAGGTTCTGCCTATAGTTTGCAATTCGAGCTTCATATCTACTGATTTTCCTGGCTATAGCTGTTATTTGCTGCTTTATTATTTCCAGTGCTTCCTTGATCTTCCTTTTTTCTAAGTGGTATTTCTTGATTAGGTATTCTTTGGTCTTCTTGTTCTTCAGCTTCTTTTCTTTCATCTGTTCTAGCTTGCTTGCATGTGATCTTAACTTGCTGATCTTATTTTCTAGTCTAACCTTCCATTTTTGTGGTGCACTGTTTGTTTGTTTTTCTTCTTTGTTGATTTTGCATCCCAGGTATTCAGTTATAACTGCAGCTGTGCTGTACATTAGTTGGTTTGTTTCTTGCAGTGAATTGGTGCTTATACTTGATATTGCAGTATTTGCATCTTTTAATGCTTGTGCTAGCTGTTTCTTTGGAACAAGCTTCAATGCAGGCAGCCTTATTCTGTTGTTTTTGTGCTGTTCTAGATGCTCAGTTATTCTTTGTTTCAATTCTTTTATTTCTTTAGTTAGAGGGTTTTGTTCTTCCTGAGGAGAGGTGCCTGGTTTCCAAATGAGAACAGTTGTATATCTCTGCTGGATTCCTTCACTGCCAACTCCCCCTGGTTTGCCTCTACATTCTGAATTACTTCTGGTAAGGCTTTGATTTCTTTGTCCTGGGTAAACCTTTGCAGTTCGTTCAATTCTGTTTC
This sequence comes from Crotalus tigris, assembly GCF_016545835.1. Lineage (NCBI taxonomy): Eukaryota > Metazoa > Chordata > Lepidosauria > Squamata > Viperidae > Crotalus > Crotalus tigris. Next base: position 15,322 of record NW_024097515.1, read on the forward strand.
TGTGAATACTTTATTTCGTATTATAAATTGGCGTTGATCTGCTAGTCTCTGTTCTGTTATTTCTGATTCTGGATGTTGTTCTTTCCAGAACTGGTGCATTCGTTTTAGATATCCTCTTCTTGTTGGACTTGATCTGTAGTAACAGATCATTATTTCTTTGTTTTGAATCACTGTGTATCAGCGACGGGTAGAGACTGATCAACCAAAGTCACTCAGTGAGCTTCTCTGACTGAGTACAGATTTTAAACTGGATATCACCTATTCAATAACTTGACCACCATTCTACACTCTCTCTTATTGAATCCTGGTATAAAAATAGACTAGCAATTTTCACTGTTGGTAGAACATTGTATGAAGGATCAGAACAAACTATTTTCCATAGTTTGAAATCTAACTGCCATCGCCTTCCATTAGCATTGGCATTCATCAATAACAACAACATACTATCAATCACTCATTCACTGTCCTATCTTGTTTTTTGATAATATTTACATATAATAATAATAATGATAATGATAAAGTTGGAAGGCACCTTGGAGATCATGTAGTCCAACCCCCTGCTCAGGCAGGAAACCCTATACCATTTCAGACAAAGGGCTGTCCAGTCTCTTCTTAAAAACTTCCAGTGTTGGAGCTTTCACTGCTTCTGGAGGCAGGTTGTTCCACTGGTTAATTGTTCTAACTGTCAGGAAGTTTTTCCTTAGTTCTAGGTTGCTTCTCTCCTTGATTAGTTATAAAATGGTATATTTTATAATCCTGAAATAATAAGTACAAAATTTAAAGGCAAAATTTAACAGAAAGAAATGAAATGTCTATTTCCATACAGAAAACTCTACATCATGAAAATTTGATGCAATATTAACTGAATATAAAAAAACAACAACCCTGTAGCTTATTGGATGCATCCTTGAAAGTTATTTTTAAAAAATTTCTCGAATCTTCTTAGGCTTGCAGGATATCCAAACTCTCCAGACACTTCTAGCCAAAATTTAAAACAAAGTTATTACCACACATTGTAAAATGAAAGGCGTGCATAATAATATCTGCTCAAGGAAATAAGACGCACCATAAGTCAATTACTAACACATTTGCACAAGCCTTTATTATACATAGCCAGTATTCAAGTGCAAGTTGTACCCATGGGCAGGAAATAAATGTCAATAAGCAAGAATGCAACAAGTGGGTTGCTAGACGGCATTCATGTTCCCTGGCTAAATCAACTCCATTGTACCATCAACTTGTACCACTCAAATCTAGAGCTTTAGTCTGTCTTTCAATTATTTTGGTTTAATCAGAGCTCTTCGACTTTCTTCTGCTTTGTTGCTAAGATACCTGCAGACAAGAGAAAGAAGAACAGAGAATAAGTTTTAAAGCTAATAACTGTCATGGAGAGTTTTTTTGTTTTTGATGTTTTATTATAAAATCCATAGGGTAACTTCACAAATGACATTGCTGAGGTTAATAGACCCACATTAGTAAGACTTAATTGAGATTCCCAGAGACTCTCCTCCCCTCCCTCTCTCTTATGCCTTTCCTATCCAAACTCGGCATGTAATAACAAGGTCACCATCCTTGGAATTTTTAAGTATTTTGATTATATAAATTTAAAATAGCCTATTTACTTTGCATTTGGGAATGTTTCAGCAGGCTTTTTAAGTGTACTCTAAGACTTTTAGACTTTTATATTCTAAAATGTTGCAATGCATTAATAAACTTATACAGAACTTTAAAAAACATATATTTCATATGTACAGCTTCAGTGACTAGAGACCCATGAAGAGTGGCATTCATATGAATGAAAGTTGACCAGATTCAATGGGAGGTTGAATTTTATTAGCTACAAAATACATTCACTTGAAGCAGCTTGGATTTCTTAAAGTATATTATTGCATATAAAACTCCTTATATTACAAATGGTTGTTGAGAAAATGTTTTTAAAAAAGTAGACAAGCACTATATATCAAACAAAGTTACTGTATTTTCCGGCGCATAAGACAACTTTCTAAACCCTGAAAATCTTCTCAAAAGTCGGGGGTCGTCTTATACGCCGGAATATACCAGTAGCTGTTCTCTGAATTTAAAACCAATCTGCCCCCTAGTGGCCAGCCCTATTTTTTTTTTTACAGAAATAAGCACTAACAGGACAAAGCATACAAAAATCCCATTTTCTACATCGCCCATCACTTTATTCTTTTTCAGGAAAAGCAGTTAAATAGTAGAAAACAGTAAGCTATATAAATTAAGGACATTACATCTACAAAAAAAAAGAAACATTCGATTTACTTCTTATATCTATAGCAGCAGTCATGAATATATGGAAAAACTTTTTGATTCAGCAAATCACATTGATTAAGAAAGATACTGGTCAAAGGAAAAAGATCAAAGTGAAAATTAAGAAAATAGATGATGGGATCTACCAGAGAGAATATTTAAAAAAGAAACATTTGTTTGAATATGGTTAAAGAAACAGAAAAGATTCTGAATACATATGTCATTCTAAGAGAGATGAATTCCTTAAATAATACTGTATGCTTTCCCCCCCCTTTTATTTTATTTCTTGATATAAGTAATATAATACTGCTGAAATGGCCTAGATGAAGGAAATGTTTTAGATAATTAAATGTGTCTGAATTTAGGGAAATTATAATGTATAAAAAAGAAAAAAATGTTTTGAATAAGACCTAAAGGATTAGATGACTAGGCACATTAAATGGAATATTTAAAGATTAAATATATTTTATCAAAATAATAAGAACTATATTATTTTAAGGTTTGCAAAGAAGACATTTTGGGGAAAAGGGAAAATCAACTAAATGTGCTATGTGGATTATAGATTATAGAAACCAATTGTTAATGATTTTTCTTTACAAATGTAAACCCAGCAAACACACTATTTACCAACTATTAAGTGATTTATGTTTTAGAGAATCAATAAAATACATGGGAAAAAAATACCAGCTGAGTTCAGGAAGCATTAGGGAAGCAGTGGTGGGGAACACTCGCTTTCTAGCAGCAAAGGAATGGAGCTCCTATTGTGCTCATCTATAAACAGAAATTCAATATTGTACCTTATTTTCTGGCGTATAAGATGACTTTCTAAACCCTGAAAATCTTCTCAAAAGTCGGGGGTCGTCTTATACGCCCAGTCGTCTTATACGCCGGAATATACGGTATGAATATATGAACATTTAGTGTCCAAATTTTCAATAGTATTTTTTAATTCACAAAAAGTTGAAGAAATATAATCCTATATGAAACAATATGATACATACATTTAGAATGAGATTTCCACATCTATGGCAATTGCACCTATTAAGATATAAATCTCAAATATATAGAACAGACATGAAGCATTGCCTTTGCAAAAAACAGATGAAAGAGAAATTAAGAATCATCAGAAGACCTAAAGATGATTTTTCACAAGGCAACTGGACTTCCTTGTTTTTCGTCTGAAGACATTTCACTTCTCATCCTCTTGGATGAGACATGAAAAGTCTTCAAAGGAAAAACAAGAAAGTCCAGTTGCCTCATGAAAAAGCATCTTTGGGACAACTCTGACCTAGATGACTAAGAATCTCCATAGATAATCTTTATAAGAAATTAAAAAAAAAAATATTGCATAGGAAAATATCCACCACTTACTAAGACTTGATTTATATTAGCCACAGCAATAAACAAGAGCATAAGGTGTTTTTAACAATTGCTCCAACTGAAAATCAATTCTAGTGTATGGCACTTTTTCTAGCAATTTTTCTAGTACATTGTTTACCAAATATTCTTCTGACAGAAACTTTTGTTAAACAGGACAGACTGCCCCATTACTTCTTTCAGATAGTTCACTTCTCTATAAGTTTGAATCTAATAAAACCTTTATAGAGTTCAAAGACCAGCATAAATGATATAGTCATTTTCTCACTATTAAGCTATAGCATTATATAATGTCATCCAGTGATCATAATGGAGATATATCAGAAATAAAGTTTTACACTCCTATAACAATGATTAGTTCATACTATATGATACCAAATAAAATTTTATTTTTAAATTTCTTGCACTTACTTAGTTTTGATATGGATGAGGAGTATTTGACAGATCCTAGCCTATGTAATCATGTAACCAGAGGGAAAAAGGGAGAGATGGAGGGACGGAGGGAGGGAGGGAAGGAAGGAAGGAAGGAAAGAAGGAAGGAAGGGCCAGCAATTTCTGTTCATAAGTGTCTGCTTATAATATATTCTTTTTCGTTAGAAGATAACATAAATTTTATACTAGGGAGATCCATAATTCTATAGTTCTTAGTACTTTCAATACATACAAAGTTGAATATAAACATTTTTCTAGTATTTAACAATAACATCAGAATGTAATGTTAGATTAGAAAATCAGCTTATTTTCCAGTTGCATTTGCAAAAAAATCATCTTATGTAAATCGCTATAAGTCCTGTTTTCAGAACTTTTATTTAAGCTGTTTCCCCTCAGTATTCAAAACATTTCTTGTCAGTTATAATTTTCTCAGAATTGATTACATTTGTATATCCAAAACATTTCATACATTTAAATCATCCCATTATTTTATATATCCCATATCATAGAAAAAAATACTACACTCTTATAAATCACATCTCTTTATAGAACCCCTTCATGTCCAAAATTTAACTAATATTTTAACCATCTTCAGACAAATGTTTGATCATATGGTACTCCATCTAATATGTCAAGTCATCTCTCTTGAGTCTTAGTTTCCCTTCAATATTTGGAACATTTCTTTTTTTTTTTTTTAATTGAAAATTTTTAGATTTTACAAAACAATACAGTTTCCTTCCCCGAGCCCCCCCCCCCCAACCCTCCCATACTCTCCCCCAACCTTCCCAGAGCTGAATACAGGCTTAATTAAAATTTTTCAAAAAATCTTAAAACAGATATAAACCATTAACAAATCTAAATACATTAATTAAACAAATTGTGAAATAGTTAACAATAATATATATATAAAAAGACAAAAATACAAAGAAATACAAAAAAATAGGAAGAAAGAAAAAAGAAAAAAGAAAAAAAAATAAAAGAAAAAAGAAAAGGAAAGTCTATAAAATCTATAAAATATCTTAAATTTTAAATATAAGTTATTGAAAAGCTAAATAATATTTTTTAATATCCAATTTATGTTGTTTAAAGTCTATCCATTTTTTCCATACCAAAAAATACTTCTCTTGCGGTTGGTCTTTTAAGAAAGCCGAAATCTTTGCAATTTCCGCCAAATAAGAAACTTTAAAAAACCACTCTTGCAAGGTAGGCAAAGATTCCTTCTTCCAACATTGCCCTACTAACAACCTTGCCGCTGTAATTAAATTTAACATCAATATAGTCTCTTTAGTATCACAATCAGAAATAATACCTAACAAAAACAATTGTGGGGTAAATTTTACCCTTCTTCTAAAAATTCTTTGGATATTCCACCATATCTTAATCCAAAAAGCTTTTATATTTTTACATGACCACCAGATATGATAATAAGTAGCATCCGATCCACATCTCCAACATTTAAGCTGTAAGTCAGGATACATACGAGACATTTTTTGTGGATCAAGGTGCTATCTATAAAACATTTTGTAAAAATTTTCCCTTAAATTTGGGGCTTGTGTAAATTTAACATTCCTCACCCAAATAATTTCCCAGGTATCTAATAAAACCGGTTCATCAAAATTTTGTGCCCAAATATTTGGAACATTTCTTATCAGTTATAAGTTTGATTATATTTGGATATCCAAAACATTTCATTCATTCAAATCATGTCATTATTTTTAATTTCCCACATCATAAAGAAATGCTATACTATTTATGAATCACATCTGTCTTACTATAGAACCCATTCATATCCAAAATTTAATTATTCTTTTAACGATATTCAAACAAATGTTTAGTCATGTAGTACTCCATCTGGTAGGTCAAATCATTTCTCTTGAGTCTGGCTCTCAACTTCTTCTTTTGCCTAGCAGCTTTTCAAGTCAGTGTATTCAGCTTGCCATAGGATTCTTCCTGTATTTTTATATGTGTTGTTAAGAATGGGAAAGACAAATTGAGTAAGGTGCTTTGGGGGGGAGTTTCACTCATTTATATTCGTTGAGGAGCTTCCATTTTCCTTTCTCCTTGATTTCTCTTTCCATTTTTATCTCCCAAACTCTAGTGATTCTCCTGACAGCTCTATTGTCCATTTTATCAAATCTTCTTTCTTATATTCCAGTTTGTTTTGAAGTCTTGAAATATAAGATGTCTTTTCCATTTCCAATATTATAGTAAAATCTTGCAGAGTTTTCTGTATTTGTGGCCTTCATCTTTGGCTTACTTTCCTCTGGTTTCTGTTCTATTATCTGATTTATTTATTCATTCTTTGTCACCATTTTCTGAGAATTTTTTAATTGTGAGCTTAGGTCAAGGATGTGCTCATTTATACCATCAAAATTATTTTAATCTCATCATGATTTGAAGCAATTATCATTTTGATTAGTTGCAACATAGCATACATTTCCTCCTAGAAGATATTTGTCATGTCTTGAAATATTATTCCTACAGATCTCTGATGTTCCAGATGGGGATCTTAGAAGAGAATATTGCATGTGGTTTCTTACCATTTTTAGTTATATTTGCAACCTCCATTTCATCAAACCAACCAGTCTTAAATTCCAAACATTATAGTTTTATATGTTTCTTATCTTTATAAACAGTCCAAGATGATCAACCACTTAAAAACAATCTGGTAATTTCCCCCTTAGAATAATAGCCAAAAAGTCAAAGTTTTTCTTTGTCTGCAAATGATTCTTAAACTTAAATATCACAGCTCAGTAAGTGTTTATAATCCAAGAAGCTCATCATATTTCATAACAATTGTATTTCTCATTCTGCAATAGACAATGTATTTTCTTTCCTCGATTCCCAGCTGTGCTCTGTTAAGCTAAGAATCACTGAGGATCAAAGGGATAAGTTGTACTCTGTTTCTGGGCATCTTGCCAATTTCTGAGGCAGGGCAGCTGTAGCTTTTCCACCACTAGATGTCAATAGATGTTTGTTTTCTAACTTTTAAAATGAAAAGATTAGTTTCTTATAATTTCATCAATATTCTTTTAAATGGAAAATCTTAACAATTTCCGTAGTTTTCAGTTTTATCCATATTATAACTTTATATTAGTCCATTTTGATGTGTTTCTGGCCCCCATAAAAATTAAATCACCACTTCCGTATATTGAAGGGTGGGGTTATAATCACCTTCCTTCTCACTTTTGGAGGATTTTTTGCTTCTTGGGGATCTTTTCCAGGAAATCACTTTCAAAATAAAGAAGAGAAGATCAATATTCTCACCCAGTTCCAACACGCTGTTCACAGTTGTTCTTAGCTGGTGTTTTTGGACTTCAGATGCCAGTAACTTGGGCTAATCACCGGAGTGCAGCTAGCCTTTCTCCTGTCATGTTGAAGGTCTTCCCCTAGATCAAACGGACCACCATCTTTTCATGATCAACGGGGGTGCCTTTAGACCCATTTAGGGTCCCGAGGCAAAGAGAAACCAGCCATGGAGTATGGAGCTACACAATCCATCGGCCTTGTTGCTACGACACAAAACTGGAAGTCCCTATTCCAACATTTTTTGTAAGATGCTTATGTTAGGAACATGAAATCCATAGAGACATTACTTCAAAAAGTTTTATAACAGCTGCAAGAGTTATTTTTTTATGATGATGATTAAAATATATTTAAAAACCAAGAAAGAAAACAAAATATGTTCACCTTAACTCAATATTTGCCTATTCACAATCTTAGATGGACTGAATGAAAGTTTCTTGACATGCAAATTAGCTCTTACTCTATGCAGGATACATTTGTTCCAAAACTCTCCCCAGAATTTGTACCGAAGTAAAAGCCATTTTTACATAGAAAATATACCCAGAAAATAAATACATGTAGTTCTTAATTTACTTGACTTTTATAATAATAATAATAATAATAATAATAATAATAATAATAATAATAATAATAATAACAACAATAATAACAATAATAACAATAATAATAACAAATACAAATACAAATAGAAAGACTGTGGCAAAAGCAAGCAAGGGTAGTACCAATAGTAATAGGCTCCTTAGATGCAATCCCAAAACAACTGGAGCACCACTTGAACACCATTGGCATTGACAAATTCGCTATTAGTCAATTGCAAAAGGCGGCCTTATTAGGAACTGCTTCCATCCTGCGACGATATTTGTAATACCATCAAACATCCATATCTGCCTATCCCAGATCCTGGGTAAGGACTCGTTAGGTAGACAAAATGCCAAATCCAGTCTGAACATCTGGCTGACTGTGCGATGATCAATAATAACAACAATAATAATAATGTTGGAAGGGATCTTGGAAGTCATCTAGTCCAACTCCTTGTTCAGTCTCTTCTTAAAAACTTCCAGTATTTATATATATATATAAATCATTCTTAGCTGTTCAAGAATCCCCAAGATTTTCTCTATTATTTCTCAATGGTTACTATCTATTTACACCTAAAATGATTGTATGTAAATAAAAAAAAGAAAAGAAGACAAGGAAAAGAAAAGAGAAAGAAGAGGAGCAAACACAAAGATGGAGGAAGGAAACAAATGAAAGAAGAAAAAAAAGTGAGAGAGACAATATAGAGCCAATTTGGTCTAGTGCAGGGTAGGCAACCTTGACTCTTTTATGACTCATGGACTTCAACTCCCATGTTGGCTCAGGAATTCTGGGAGTTGAAGTCCACGAGTTATAAAATAAAGGAGCCAAGATTGCCTACCCCTGGTCTAGTGGTTAAGGCACCAGGCTAGAAAGCAGGAGATCATGAGTTCTAGACTCACCTTAGCCATGAAAGTCAGTTGGGTGACCTTAGCTCAGTCACTCTCTTTTAGCCCAACTCAGATCACCAGGTTCTTGTGGGGAAAATATGAGGAAGATGTGTTGGATATGCTTGTCACATTGAATTATTTGTAAAAATAATAGAGCCGAGTTAAAATAAATAAACAGAAGAGAAGGAAAAAAAGGGGAACAAATAGAGGAAGAGAAAATTTGGTAATGCTGAGAGGAAAGAAAGGAAGAAAAGTTATAGATGATTGTGACCTAAAGAAAATTCTGACAGCCATAATAATCAGTTCTGTAGAAATGGCAGCAGATAGATCAGATAACAGAGGTGTATAATCTGTTTTGGGATAAGAACTGCATTTGGTTGTTACATGAGGTGCCAGGGCACATTTTGAAAAGTTATTGTAGCCTCACTTCTCAGGATCCTCAGTCTACTGAGGAAAAAACAGAGGAACATTGAAGACTGCTTTAGCTCATATACTGTATGTATTGCGTTTAGGTCTTGGCCTGTGTGAGGTTGCTATGCTTGTTTCAGTGAAGTACAGTATTATGTGCTGACACTTTTTTCTTCAAGGTACTTCATATCACTTCATTTTCACTGGACATTCTGAAATCTCATCCAACTGTTGGATCTCTTTGAAACTTTGTACATATCTAGTAAGTAATGGTCATTTCCTTCTTTTTTATATAGTTTATCATTTTAACCCTAATATGTTGGATACCATTAGACATTCTTAAGAAGAATACCAGTAGGAAAGATAAGCCAGGTGATCAACAGTTGTTAGAAATAAAAGTAGTGGCTTCCGGTTCCGGTTTGCGGCGTCACTAGTCATACAGATAGACTCCTCTCCTCGTCGACTAGGTTTCCCTTTGTTGGTGGACTCTTATACGGGTCCAAAGTTGCCCTGGAGGTTGCAACTTCAGTCGAGGAGGCTGCGTTCAGGCTGATGAGGAGCGGCGACTCCTCCAGCTGTCCGGACGAATCTCTGAGGGCCGACGGAGAAGAAGATCAGCCATGAAAATGGCCGATTGCCCTGCCACTTCAGACCGTAAGTCAGAAAACATCTAAGCTTTTAGTTTCCACGTGGTGAATCTGGGTGAGAATTTTTTCTTATTTTTCTCTCTATCCCGCTTTTTTCTTTGTTTGTGTGCCTGTAAAGAGCTTTTGAAATTATTTCCTGGCTTGGAAATGCGGCTTCTGCTTTTTTGGGGGGGAAGGCATTTTACAAACACTGAAAGGCTATAAACTGGACATGAAAAATGAAAAAAAGGAGGAAAAGGTTTCCTCTCTCCTTTATTTTTAAGAATGTTATTATTTCTTCTTTTTATATATATATATACATATTATACCTTAAAAGATAGAAAAAAAGAATTGATTTTTGGAAAAGACTTTCCTAACTCACTGAGAATATCTAGTGGCAAAAATTTAATATTGTAACTTTGCTTACTTTTTTATGAACTTCAAACATTAAAGATAAGCTGTGCACCTGTGATGCTGTGGAGGTGGATGTTTTTACATTAAACAAAGCCTCTACAAAAAAGAAAAAGAGATTTCCTTTTAAGAGTATTAAAATGGAGAAACCTCAGATACAACTGAACTGTGCACTTATATTGGAAAAGATTTATGAGGCCACTGCAGAAATTTGTGCTACATTTAAAAACTGTACTTTAGAATTAAGATCCAGAGACTCTACTACATTTGCTCAAACTGATGTCCAGGTTACAACTGATCATGTTATAAATCAAAATGTACCAGAAGAGGAATCTACAGAGATAGAAGTGGAATTTATTTCATCTGACAATCCCCTTTTCAGCAACTTAGAGAACCAGAAGAAGCAAAGACTAAGACTTCAAAATACAAAGCAACGATATCACAAAGAGAACAGAAAAAGATGTTTACTGCAGAGGAAGAGATGAGCCGAGGTGGCGCAGCAGTTAAGGTGCAGTACTGCAGGCCACTTTAGCTGACTGTGTTCAGCAGTCATTGGTTCAAATCTCACCGGCTCAAGGTTGACTCAGCCTTCCATCCTTCCGGGGTAGGTAAAATGAGGACCCAGATCGTTGGGGGCAATGTTTTATATATATATATATATATATATATATATATATATATATATATATATATATATCTATATATATATATATATATATATTTGTTTTCTGAGGTTTTCGCGGGTATTTGTATGTAGGTCTTTGGTTGTTCGGGTTTTCTCCCACGTAAAATTGGAAGTGTCTTGGCGACGTTTCGACGAAGTCCCATTCGTCATCTTCAGGCTGGTGCTTTCAGCTTCGTGCCTCGAGCAGCAATGTGTGGTCTTAGCTGTTTCTTCCTTTTAACTGCCAGTGGGGGTATGAACTGATTGGGTGGGAGCTTGGCTGTGTTCTGATTGGGTGGAGGTGTGTTCTGATTGGTTAGGGGCGTGGCTGTGCTCTGATTGGCTGGGGGGTTGGCTGTGCTCTGATTGGCTGGGGGGTTGGCTGTGCTCTGATTGGCTGGGGGGTTGGCTGTGCTCTGATTGGCTGGGGGAGTGTTCTGTTTGGTTGTGCTCAGGTTAGTCTGAGTTGCAGAGGGATTCAAGATTTTGGGCTGCCCTGCCATTCCTTGGCTTCGCGTTCGTGGTCGTGCTTCCTCTTCATGGAGGGTGTCAGTTTGCTTCATGTATGGATTGGGGGGGTTTAAAGTGGCTAATGATGCAGCTGTGGTCTGGCTTCTGGTTTGTGGTCGTGCCTCATAGTCAGTGTGGCTTTGGGTTTGTTTTTTGCGTGGATGTTTGGTGGTGACCTCCTGTGTGGTTTTTGTGAGTGTGGGTCTGGTATCATTTTTTGTGTTGGGGAGTCGTTTGTCAATGAGGGCGGGTTTCCAAATGGCTGGTAGGCGGGAGGTATCATCTCGCTTGTTCATGCTGTGTGGGCGTTTTTCTATCTCGATGGCTTCTCTGATTATTCTGTTATTAAAATGTTCACTTTTGGCAATGGTTCTGGTATTTTTAAAGTCAATTTCATGTCCTGTGGCTTTAAGGTGTTGGACCAGGGAAGATGTTGGTTCCTCTTTTTTGACTGAGTTCTTATGTTCTTCAATGCGTGCACTTATTCTTCTGTTGGTTTGTCCGATGTATGTGGTGGGACAAGTGGTGCATGGGATTTCGTATACTCCTTGATTTTCTAATTCAATTTTATCTTTGGGGTTTCTAAGGATGGTGGATATTTTTCTGTTTGTGCAGAATGCTGTTTTGATGTTGTGTTTATGGAGGATCTTACTGATTCTGTCTGTGATGCCTTTTATGTATGGGAGGATGGCTTTGCCGTTTTCTTGTTCTTTGTCTTGGATTTTAGTGGGGGTTTCTTTTTGGATTAGGTTTGTAATCTTATTTCTATGGAATCCATTGGATGTTAGTACATTGGTGAGAGTGTGTAGTTCGGGTTTTAGGTGTTGTTCGTCAGCTAAGCGTTTTGTTCTGGAGATGAGTGTCTTGGCTACAGAGTTGATCTGTGCTGGGTGGTGGTGTGAGAGAGCGTGCAGATAGCGGTTTGTGTGTGTTTTCTTCTGGTAGATGGTGTGTCCTAGGGAGCCATTGGATTTCTTGTAGACTAAGACATCCAGGAAGGGAAGTTGGTTGTTAGCTTCTGTTTCCATGGTGAACTGTATTTTGGGGTGTAGGCTGTTGAGGTGTGTGAGGAAGTTGTCCAGTTTTTCTTTCCCATGTGGCCAGATTATGAAGGTGTCGTCTACGTATCTGAGCCAGAGTTTGGGTTTGTGATCAGATTTTTCTAGAGCTTGGGTTTCAAAGTGTTCCATGTAGAGGTTTGCAATGACAGGTGAGAGGGGTGATCCCATGGGTGCTCCTTCTGTTTGTTTGTATTTTTGTCCATTATAGATGAAGTATGTGTTGGATAGGCAGTGGTTGGTCAGATCTAAGATGTGTTTGGGGGGGTATATTTGTTTTGGATAGCTGTCAAGGCTTCTTTGATAGGCACTTGGGTGAAGAGGGATATGACATCGAAGCTCACTAGTAGGTCGCTGGGCTGTAAGTTTTGTTTCTTTATGATCTCTATAAACTGGAATGAGTTTTTTACGTGTGAGGTGATGGATTCTGCATAGGGCTGTAGTTGTTTGGCGAGAAATTTGGCTAGGTTTTGTAGAGGTGAGCCTATGGAGCTGACTATAGGTCTGAGTGGGGTTCCTTCCTTGTGTATCTTGGGGAGACCATAGAGTTTGGGGCATCTGGATGATTTCTCTCTGGGAATGATTCTTTGCTGGATCTCTTCGCTAATGGGGGAGGCTTTTATTTTGGATCTGGTGGTTTTTTCAGGTAGGTGGTGGGATCTGTATTTAGGGGTTTGTATGTGGAGTCTTGGAGTAGGTTGGTTAATTTGGTTTGGTAGTCAGATGTGTTCATAACCACCGTGGCGTTGCCCTTGTCTGCTGGTAGGATTATTATGCTGGTGTCTTCTTTAAGGTTACGTAGTGCTGTCTGTTCCTCTTTGGGTAAGTTGCTTTTGGGTGGCTTGCTGGTGCAGAGGATGTTGGTGATTTCGAGTCTGATTCTGTTGGCGTCGTCGGGGTTGATTTTAGTCAGGCTGGTTTCAACTCCACATATAATGGTTTCAGTGTGGATGTGTTTGGGAGCGACTGCAAAGTTGAATCCTTTGGAAAGGACATTGGTTTCGGCTTTGGTGAGGATCCTATCTGAGATGTTATGCACTGTCTGCTTCATGTGTGGCTGTGAGGGAGGAGGGGTTTGTTTCTGGCGTTCTTGTAGTCTTCGGAGTTTGTTGGTGTGTGTATCTGTCTTGAGGGTGGTCTGTGTTTCGGCTCTCCAGACGGCAAGTTGTTTGGATTTGTCCCAAAGTGCGGGGTGGATCTTGTTGCTGAGTTTGAGGTGGAGTGTGAGGAGATCTTTGTTAATTCGGTCTAGGAGAAATCTTTTTGTGTGAAGTTCATTTCTGATTAGGGCCAATTCTGTTCTTTTCAGGATCCGTTTGGTGGCTGCAGAGTTGGAGTGGAATTTCAGTTGGAAACATGTGGGGATTAGATTTTGATCTCGGCAGTTGCGTAGGAATGCGAGGTCGCATAAAATGGAAGCTCTTTGGACTTCAAGTTTTTCATAGGTCCTGGTCAGATGGTGGATTTCCTCCCCGTAGAGGTTCAATATTTGTTTTCTGAGGTTTTCGCGGGTATTTGTATGTAGGTCTTTGGTTGTTCGGGTTTTCTCCCACGTAAAATTGGAAGTGTCTTGGCGACGTTTCGACGAAGTCCCATTCATCATCTTCAGGCTGGTGCTTTCAGCTTCGTGCCTCGAGCAGCAATGTGTGGTCTTAGCTGTTTCTTCCTTTTAACTGCCAGTGGGGGTATGAACTGATTGGATGAGAGCTTGGCTGTGTTCTGATTGGATGGAGGTGTGTTCTGTTTGGTTAGGAGCTTGGCTGTGCTCTGATTGGCTGGGGGGTTGGCTGTGCTCTGATTGGCTGGGGGGTTGGCTGTGCTCTGATTGGCTGGGGGAGTGTTCTGTTTGGTTGTGCTCAGGTTAGTCTGAGTTGCAGAGGGATTCAAGATTTTGGGCTGCCCTGCCATTCCTTGGCTTCGCGTTCGTGGTCGTGCTTCCTCTTCATGGAGGGTGTCAGTTTGCTTCATGTATGGATTGGGGGGGTTTAAAGTGGCTAATGATGCAGCTGTGGTCTGGCTTCTGGTTTGTGGTCGTGCCTCATAGTCAGTGTGGCTTTGGGTTTGTTTTTTGCGTGGATGTTTGGTGGTGACCTCCTGTGTGGTTTTTGTGAGTGTGGGTCTGGTATCATTTTTTGTGTTAGGGAGTCGTTTGTCAATGAGGGCGGGTTTCCAAATGGCTGGTAGGCGGGAGGTATCATCTCGCTTGTTCATGCTGTGTGGGCGTTTTTCTATCTCGATGGCTTCTCTGATTATTCTGTTATTAAAATGTTCACTTTTGGCAATGGTTCTGGTATTTTTAAAGTCAATTTCATGTCCTGTGGCTTTAAGGTGTTGGACCAGGGAAGATGTTGGTTCCTCTTTTTTGATTGAGTTCTTATGTTCTTCAATGCGTGCACTTATTCTTCTGTTGGTTTGTCCGATGTATGTGGTGGGACAAGTGGTGCATGGGATTTCGTATACTCCTTGATTTTCTAATTCAATTTTATCTTTGGGGTTTCTAAGGATGGTGGATATTTTTCTGTTTGTGCAGAATGCTGTTTTGATGTTGTGTTTATGGAGGATCTTACTGATTCTGTCTGTGATGCCTTTTATGTATGGGAGGATGGCTTTGCCGTTTTCTTGTTCTTTGTCTTGGATTTTAGTGGGGGTTTCTTTTTGGATTAGGTTTGTAATCTTATTTCTATGGAATCCATTGGATGTTAGTACATTGGTGAGAGTGTGTAGTTCGGGCTTTAGGTGTTGTTCGTCAGCTAAGCGTTTTGTTCTGGAGATGAGTGTCTTGGCTACAGAGTTGATCTGTGCTGGGTGGTGGTGTGAGAGAGCGTGCAGATAGCGGTTTGTGTGTGTTTTCTTCTGGTAGATGGTGTGTCCTAGGGAGCCATTGGATTTCTTGTAGACTAAGACATCCAGGAAGGGAAGTTGGTTGTTAGTTTCTGTTTCCATGGTGAACTGTATTTTGGGGTGTAGGCTGTTGAGGTGTGTGAGGAAGTTGTCCAGTTTTTCTTTCCCATGTGGCCAGATTATGAAGGTGTCGTCTACGTATCTGAGCCAGAGTTTGGGTTTGTGATCAGATTTTTCTAGAGCTTGGGTTTCAAAGTGTTCCATGTAGAGGTTGGCAATGACAGGTGAGAGGGGTGATCCCATGGGTGCTCCTTCTGTTTGTTTGTATTTTTGTCCGTTATAGATGAAGTATGTGTTGGATAGGCAGTGGTTGGTCAGATCTAAGATGTGTTTGGGGGGGTTATATTTGTTTTGGATAGCTGTCAAGGCTTCTTTGATAGGCACTTGTGTGAAGAGGGATATGACATCGAAGCTCACTAGTAGGTCGCTGGGCTGTAAGTTTTGTTTCTTTATGATCTCTATAAACTGGAATGAGTTTTTTACGTGTGAGGTGATGGATTCTGCATAGGGCTGTAGTTGTTTGGCGAGAAATTTGGCTAGGTTTTGTAGAGGTGAGCCTATGGAGCTGACTATAGGTCTGAGTGGGGTTCCTTCCTTGTGTATCTTGGGGAGACCATAGAGTTTGGGGCATCTGGATGATTTCTCTCTGGGAATGATTCTTTGCTGGATCTCTTCGCTAATGGGGGAGGCTTTTATTTTGGATCTGGTGGTTTTTTCCAGGTAGGTGGTGGGATCTGTATTTAGGGGTTTGTATGTGGAGTCTTGGAGTAGGTTGGTTAATTTGGTTTGGTAGTCAGATGTGTTCATAACCACCGTGGCGTTGCCCTTGTCTGCTGGTAGGATTATTATGCTGGTGTCTTCTTTCAGGTTACGTAGTGCTGTCTGTTCCTCTTTGGGTAAGTTGCTTTTGGGTGGCTTGCTGGTGCAGAGGATGTTGGTGATTTCGAGTCTGATTCTGTTGGCGTCGTCGGGGTTGATTTTAGTCAGGCTGGTTTCAACTCCACATATAATGGTTTCAGTGGTGGATGTGTTTGGGAGCGACTGCAAAGTTGAATCCTTTGGAAAGGACATTGGTTTCGGCTTTGGTGAGGATCCTATCTGAGATGTTATGCACTGTCTGCTTCATGTGTGGCTGTGAGGGAGGAGGGGTTTGTTTCTGGCGTTCTTGTAGTCTTCGGAGTTTGTTGGTGTGTGTATCTGTCTTGAGGGTGGTCTGTGTTTCGGCTCTCCAGACGGCAGTTGTTTGGATTTGTCCCAAAGTGCGGGGTGGATCTTGTTGCTGAGTTTGAGGTGGAGTGTGAGGAGATCTTTGTTAATTCGGTCTAGGAGGAATCTTTTTGTGTGAAGTTCATTTCTGATTAGGGCCAATTCTGTTCTTTTCAGGATCCGTTTGGTGGCTGCAGAGAGAACAGAGAACAGACAGCACTACGTAACCTTAAAGAAGACACCAGCATAATAATCCTACCAGCAGACAAGGGCAACGCCACGGTGGTTATGAACACATCTGACTACCAAACCAAATTAACCAACCTACTCCAAGACTCCACATACAAACCCCTAAATACAGATCCCACCACCTACCTGGAAAAAACCACCAGATCCAAAATAAAAGCCTCCCCCATTAGCGAAGAGATCCAGCAAAGAATCATTCCCAGAGAGAAATCATCCAGATGCCCCAAACTCTATGGTCTCCCCAAGATACACAAGGAAGGAACCCCACTCAGACCTATAGTCAGCTCCATAGGCTCACCTCTACAAAACCTAGCCAAATTTCTCGCCAAACAACTACAGCCCTATGCAGAATCCATTACCTCACACGTAAAAAACTCATTCCAGTTTATAGAGATCATAAAGAAACAAAACTTACAGCCCAGCGACCTACTAGTGAGCTTCGATGTCATATCCCTCTTCACCCAAGTGCCTATCAAAGAAGCCTTGACAGCTATCCAAAACAAATATAACCCCCCCAAACACATCTTAGATCTGACCAACCACTGCCTATCCAACACATACTTCATCTATAATGGACAAAAATACAAACAAACAGAAGGAGCACCCATGGGATCACCCCTCTCACCTGTCATTGCCAACCTCTACATGGAACACTTTGAAACCCAAGCTCTAGAAAAATCGGATCACAAACCCAAACTCTGGCTCAGATACGTAGACGACACCTTCATAATCTGGCCACATGGGAAAGAAAAACTGGACAACTTCCTCACACACCTCAACAGCCTACACCCCAAAATACAGTTCACCATGGAAACAGAAGCTAACAACCAACTTCCCTTCCTGGATGTCTTAGTCTACAAGAAATCCAATGGCTCCCTAGGACACACCATCTACCAGAAGAAAACACACACAAACCGCTATCTGCACGCTCTCTCACACCACCACCCAGCACAGATCAACTCTGTAGCCAAGACACTCATCTCCAGAACAAAACGCTTAGCTGACGAACAACACCTAAAACCCGAACTACACACTCTCACCAATGTACTAACATCCAATGGATTCCATAGAAATAAGATTACAAACCTAATCCAAAAAGAAACCCCCACTAAAATCCAAGACAAAGAACAAGAAAACGGCAAAGCCATCCTCCCATACATAAAAGGCATCACAGACAGAATCAGTAAGATCCTCCATAAACACAACATCAAAACAGCATTCTGCACAAACAGAAAAATATCCACCATCCTTAGAAACCCCAAAGATAAAATTGAATTAGAAAATCAAGGAGTATACGAAATCCCATGCACCACTTGTCCCACCACATACATCGGACAAACCAACAGAAGAATAAGTGCACGCATTGAAGAACATAAGAACTCAGTCAAAAAAGAGGAACCAACATCTTCCCTGGTCCAACACCTTAAAGCTACAGGACATGAAATTGACTTTAAAAATACCAGAACCATTGCCAAAAGTGAACATTTTAATAACAGAATAATCAGAGAAGCCATCGAGATAGAAAAACGCCCACACAGCATGAACAAGCGAGATGATACCTCCCGCCTACCAGCCATTTGGAAACCCGCCCTCATTGACAAACGACTCCCTAACACAAAAAATGATACCAGACCCACACTCACAAAAACCACACAGGATGTCACCACCAAACATCCACGCAAAAAACAAACCCAAAGCCACACTGACTATGAGGCACGACCACAAACCAGAAGCCAGACCACAGCTGCATCATTAGCCACTTTAAACCCCCCCAATCCATACATGAAGCAAACTGACACCCTCCATGAAGAGGAAGCACGACCACGAACGCGAAGCCAAGGAATGGCAGGGCAGCCCAAAATCTTGAATCCCTCTGCAACTCAGACTAACCTGAGCACAACCAAACAGAACACTCCCCCAGCCAATCAGAGCACAGCCAACCCCCCAGCCAATCAGAGCAACCCCCCCAGCCAATCAGAGCACAGCCAAGCCCCTAACCAATCAGAACACACCTCCACCCAATCAGAACACAGCCAAGCTCCCACCCAATCAGTTCATACCCCCACTGGCAGTTAAAAGGAAGAAACAGCTAAGACCACACATTGCTGCTCGAGGCACGAAGCTGAAAGCACCAGCCTGAAGATGATGAATGGGACTTCGTCGAAACGTCGCCAAGACACTTCCAATTTTACGTGGGAGAAAACCCGAACAACCAAAGACCTATATATTTATACTTTCTCAAAGACTACTACAAGCAATAAGAACTGATCTATTGGTTGAAAGAGAAAAAAGACGTTTACTGCAGAGAAAGGGACGTACATTTGCTCAAAGATTATTACAAGCATTGAGAATGGACTTATTGTTTGAAAGGGAAGTGTTTTTATGGAAGCCTGTGTGGCATAGAAAGAAACCCAGGATTAGATTGAAAAACAAATTTAAAAATCTTTAATGGAGTAAAAGGCAATGTTGACTTCATGGATTGTTTTAAGGATAATGATATAGAACAGAAAAATACAATTATATACATGCGTGTTTAAATTAGTAAAAACTGTTTAATGGATTAAAAGGCGATGTTGGTTCTATGGATTGTTTTAAGGATAATGATTTAGATTTAGAAGTAAGAAATCTACAATTATATTTATGTGTGTTTAATTTAGTTTGATGACTTTTTTGTTTTATGGAAATTTGATATGGAAATATGAAAGTTAAATGTGGAGTGAAAAAAAACCTTGGCTTTATAGAGACTAAGAATGCATTCCTTCGAATAATAGATTGATTTAGACTGGAATTTTGAAATGTTTAATTAATTAGGAGATTTTTGTGTATAATAATATGTCTTGAGATGGTATGATAATTAATTGGATGGAATTTGGTTTCTTTAATGAATGGAAATGAATTAAGTCAAAGAATACTATAAGTAACAAAAATGGACTTATTGGCTGAAAGGTTAAGGATAATGACTAGATTTAGAAGTAAGAAAACTATAACTATATACATATGTATTACTTAAGAGATGTTTGTGTATAATAATATGATTTGATAAGATATGATAATATTGTTTTTTTTAACTAAACTAGTTATTATTGGAAGAAGAAATAAATAAGATTGGTGATAAAAAAGGGATAAGAGGGATTAAGAACTTGAATATATTTGCAAGAGGTATTTGAAGTGATAATATGTTGATGTAAAATACTATCTGATTATGGTAATTGAAATTTATTTAAAGTTTTAATAAACAGGTTTAGTAGTAATAGAAATTTAGGATAGAAATTAAATATATTAAATTTACTATGTTACTTGAGGGAAATAGAGAGATGATAGCGAATGTATTAAGTTGAGCTGTTATTGTGTGATTTTATGTTGGAATCTTTGTTTACCCAAACACCACGGTGTGTCTTAAACACTTTTTGTTAAAACTATAAAACCAATAAAATATATTTAAAAAAAAGAAAGAAATAAAAGTAGTGATTTTTCTCTTGTTGTCAGATTCCAGTGCTTATTTTTTGTTTTTGTTTAGCAGATTTACAAATACTATATATGTAAGTCTAGTGTTGTTTTTTTAATCTGCTTCTCTTAGAATGATTTCCCAGGAATGTTTATAATTCAGTAGGCATGGTCTTAGTCATTTTTCTTTTTATTGTCGGAAAAAGCTGCAAATGAAAAAAATATTTTACTGGCATTTTTTTTTAAAAAAAAGCTATTGTTAATACAAGTTGTACTATAGGGAGTCATGGAAATATTGTAAACAATCTGTCTTCCTCTTCTCTGAAAAATCATTATGCACAGCATAAGCTTCCATATTGCACATTAATATGCCAGATGAAAGGCATCCACCATGGGCTCTTATTTTGATTCTAGCAGGAAAGTTTTCAATCATCAGAGGCAAACTACAATGATTTATAACCAGAAAGCATAATCAATTCTGCCTAAAAATGAAATTATTGAATGCATCTCCCAGATAGTTGATGCTTTGTATTGTTGCCCAGAAGTAGCTTCAGGGGAACAAATACAAGCTACTACACAAAGTTGATTAAAATATAGTCTGGTTTGGAAAGGAGTAAATTCCCTTCAGGGTAAGTTTGACATATATTATAATTTTCCTTTGCCAGTAAGCAGAAACGGCTCATCTGTTTCAGAGACTGAGACTCACAATGTTGACATATGCTCATTGAAAACATGCCCTGTCCCAACCTGGAATTCTTCAGAATTTCTAGTCAACATAATTTTTGAGAGATACTTGTCCAATATACCTGAAGGGTGGAAGCTTTGTTATATACCACGTCTGAATTGCTCCCCAAAAGAGGGAACAAATGGATTGATCTTGAAGAAGCATTAACCATCAAGAAATTGATCTCTCCACTGTAATACAATGGAGACAAGAATGTCTTCTTGGTTTTATTTTATTCACTTGAGTTCTCATCAAAAAGTCCCTGCATTTTCATTAAGCTTTAAATTGTCCTACAAAATGTCAACAGGTTTTCATTTCAGTTTTGTACACTAATCACAGTGTTCAATGTCATCTATGTAAAAAGCCTCAAGGGCTCAATTTTAAAATGTCAGAGAACTATGTATTCTTGTGCTGGTAATGGAACAAATGGCTATAATATTTTCCCTTGCTGCTTCTAATTCTTGGAAGTCTTTCTCACAACCCTTGTACAATACTGACTCTGTAATCACTCCAAATCTTTCCTCAAAATCCAGATTTTCCATGAATCTTTTGCCTGGTCATATAGTTTTGTTCTGGAACTTAACCTAACTATGCAATGATCAAAGTTGTATGTTCTAAAATTTCATTTAATTTAACAGGATTTATTCTTATGGGTATGGATCTATCATGGGTAGAAAGCCAACAATTCATAAGAGCCTTTCTGTAGCATGGTTATGCCCTCTACCAATTTCTCTTTTTTCTTTGCAACTGTTCACTACGCTTAATAAGATGCTGCAAATGACATATGAATCAACTATTTTGTGGACTGTTCAGAGCCCAATTATACTGGGAAGAAGGATGTGTTATTATGTTATTCCTCATGCAGGATTAGGCTCCTGATAATATTAGGAGATGGGTTATACTGAGAAGGTTGATACATGGAGAAAAGTATCCTTCCGTATTCACTTTCTGAGATTAGCAGAGAGTGCAGATGTGTAGTGAAGCTTTCTGTTACCCCAGTGACTCTTGTTAATATTGAAAAAGGATAAGAACTACCACACTGGAGGTTTTCATTTTCTCCAGTAATCTTTAGTCAACAAAAGAATAAGTGCACGCATTGAAGAACACAAGAACTCAGTCAAAAAAGAGGAACCAACTTCTTCCCTGGTCCAACACCTTAAAGCCACAGGACATGAAATTAACTTTAAAAAGACCAGAACTATCGCCAAAACTGAACACTTTAATAACAGAATAATCAGAGAAGCCATCGAGATAGAAAAACGCCCACACAGCATGAACAAGCGAGATGATACCTCCCACCTACCAGCCATTTGGAAACCCGCCCTTATTGACAAACGAGTCCCTAACACAAAGAATGACACCAGACCCACACTCACGATAACCACACAGGATGTCACCACCACACATCCACGCAAATAGCAAACCCAAACCCACACCGATGACGAGGCACGACCACAAACCAGAAGCCAGACCACAGCTGCATCATTAGCCACTTTAAACCCTCCAATCCATACATGAAGCAAACTGACACCCACCATGAAGATGAGGCATGTGCACGAATGCGAAGCCAAACAACAGCAACGCAGCCCACCATCTTAAACTCCCCTGCAACTCAGACTAACCTGAGCACAACAAAGCCCCCACCCAAACAGAACACTCCCCCATCCAATCAGAGCACAGCCAAGCCCCTAACCAATCAGAACACACCTCCACCCAATCAGAGCACAGCCAAGCTCCCATCCAATCAGTTCATACCCCCACTGGCAGTTAAAAGGAAGAAACAGGTACAATCACACATTGTTCATCGAAGCCGAAAACACCAGCCTGAAGATGATGAATGGGACTTCGTCGAAACGTCCCCAAGACACTTCCAATTTGACACGGGAGAAAACCCGAATAACCAAAGACCTACATACAAACACCCGCGAAAACCTCAGGATATATATATACATGTGTATATATATATATATATATATATATGTATATGTATATGTATATACATACATACATACATATGTATATACATACATACATACATATATATACATTTGTGTTCCCTTTATTTTTGTGAGCAGTATATATATTCGGGTGCTTCCTTTACCTAACAGAAGTACTTGTGCATGTATAAGTAAACATGAAGTTTACGTGTCAGAAAATCTTCAATTTGTAAGTTATTTCCTCTTGTTTTATCATTCATGAATAGATTTGTCTTATATACCTAAGTTCATGTTCTTTTTTTGAAACTTAAATGGTTTTCTTCATTTCAGCAAGAAATAAATGTTTTTATTATAAAGGATTATTAACATAACTACCATAAATGCCGGCGTAGAAGGCGACCCGGCCTATAAGACGACTCCCATCTTTATAGCCGGCTGCATTCCTAGAACGTCGTCTTATACGCCGGAAACTACCAGTATTTCTGGCGTATAAGACGACTCGGCGTATAAGACAACCCCCGTCTTTGGCACCAATTTCAGCGCTCGCGGAAGTCGCCTTATACGCTGGCATTTATGGTAATGGACAAATCTAATGACAAATCTGAATTTTTCCTTTCTCCATCTTCAATAATGTTTAGTTTAAAATCCAACTTTTTTTTCCTAAGGGAAGGTCTTTATCTAGTTCAGATGATTCTGCAGTTTAGTTCTATCCTTTTGTGAATTCTGGTGGAATTGAGAGATATAAAGAAATTTAGTGCCTGTTGTAGAAGGTGAGTGGGAAAAAAATGGATGTATATAATTCATTAATTCACCAAAAGCAGAAAAAAAGAGACAGAACATAACAATTGAATGTTTTGGTCAAGTATTCAACAAGGAAATGTCTGCCTTAGCAAATTGACAAGTATATACAAAGTAAGTAAGTACGATATAGCAGTGATGAGCACTTTCCAAATTATAGTTCATCATTCATTGTCATTGGGCATACTATCTAGGGCAGTGATGGCGAATCTATGGCACGGGTGCCAGAGGCGGCACTCAGAGCCCTCTATGTGGGCACGCATGCCATTGCCCCAGCCCCCCACCCCCATGGGCCCCTCCACACCAGCAGCCCCCCGGAGGAGACTCACCCTGGGCGCAGCCTGCGCAAAGCAACGCAGACAAAGACATGCAGCCGGCAAGACTCCACTCTCGTGCCCCATTGCATACAGGTAATGCTGCCGGGCACAGACAGAGGGCAAGGCTGCCATGATACTGCTGGGCCACCTGGGCGATCTGCTGTGGCAGACCGTGGAGGTGGTGGGTGGCCCTGTGGGCAGGAGAGGCAGGGTCGGGACAGGGGTGAGGTGGTTTTTGGGCACTCAGTTTCTAAAAGGTTTGCCATCACTGATCGAGGGCATGCTATCTTAGTGTCAACTTGGGAATATAGGTAATGTTGCTTTGAAGTTCTCAGAAATAAATGTTTCCTATTTTTTTTGCAGCAATTAAACAAATCAAGGCATTTTATGTTTTCTGGGCTGCAATTAACTCTGACATTAATTTGGGTTTATTTCCTACTGTCTGTATTAACCACACTTTTAGGACCATTACAAGTGAGGAAAAAGACCAGAAAAAAAAGAGAGAGTTGCTTGGCTAAATGGAAAAAAATCACCTGAGTGATCCACTAAAAGAAAGCGAGCAAGAGGAGACTCAATGCAGCTTTTAAATCATACTATGATTTACATAATATGTCTGCCAAACTCATAACATTATAGAAAAAAATTCAGGAAAGCTAAAAGCTAACTGGGAGAAATAAAAATATAATAAATATTTTTTACTATATAAAAAGTATGAATGTTTACAAGCTTATATCTAAGCATTTGTAATTGCTTATAATTTTAGATTGTAATGTCAAACTAATTATAAGCCTTGTTTTTTGAAAGGCACTAAATCCATTTTTAAAATAACAAAAAATTACTGTTTCCTCCCACTGCATTGTCTCCATTCATTTGATAACTAACAGCCAGATAATGTGGATTTGCCATGGTTTTAATTCAAAGGTAAACAAATACATTTGTATGTGGAATGCTCACAATACCCCACCTGCACTCTTTCCTGGGATCACGCAGCTGCCCTCCGTGGATGCTATGCAATGTCATGGGGCTAATTTTTGTTTCAAAAATTGTTGAAAGTGTTGCAGGCAATTCTACATTCCCATACCACACAACCCACTCATCCACCCACCCGAGTACTCAGAAGCATCATTTTGCCTCTGATTCTGAAGCACTAAAAATCCTATCAAAAATCCTCTACTGAGCATCATAAAAATTAAATTGTAAATCAAATTGTTCTCGGGCTATTGCAATCTGTCTTTGTAGTATAATTATAAAAGTAAGTCTGGGCTGAACTTATTATTGTCGAGACATTTAAAAAAAGAGGAGAGGGGAGAGAGAAGCATTGTGTTTTTAAACTCTGAGTGCTATGTTCCAGACTGATATTGTATTCTCTCAGTACCATCTCTAAAATAAAATGCAGCAATATTTTAAAGTCACATTTTAGGTAAAATGTGATTTTCTTAATGTCAGAATAAAATTTTCAATTGTTGATACAATCTATTTGGTAAATAAATATATATTCATCATACTGTTCCTTTTTTGGGGGTGTGGGGAGGGCATAACCAAAATAATGAACAATGCAAGAAAAGGAAGATGAAATTAAAGACATAAGGTAAGAAATACTGTATAAATGGAAACTTAGCTCAAACTTGTTTACCCCAACACAGTTCAATGCACTTGACTTCATTTTGCATTGTTGCAAATGGTTCTTGCTTTTATCACAACCAGACAACATTTCATATGTTACCTTTGTTCAACTGTCTTCGGGGATTCAGGGATTCCTTTAACAGGATAAACTTACCAAAATTATCATTAGTGGAAGGAATAAGATTCACTTTGCATAGACAAATAGTTTTTGGCAAAATGTCCATAATTCCATTTCCTTAATGCAGTACGACAGGGTCTAGCAGACCAGCAAGCTCTAACAGCAAGGCAGTGGAAAAAAATGAAAGAATTGGTGGAGTTAAATGAAATGCCATTGAGACTGGAGTCATAAAGAACTCATGCAGATTCCATACTTCAGTCATAATGATTATTCACTAGCATTAAGGAATCATACATTGAAAAGATTGGCCCTCTAAAGGTTGAACCTCTAACATCAGGCAGACTTCCTCTCTGTAGTGTGGGAATTAACAGAATATAGGTCTGTGGGAAAGAACTGTGGCCCTTTCTTGTTTCTAGTTTTTATTTGGTATTGCTTTTTTATGCCTTACTCTGTTCTGCCTGCTGAATATTAAGTTTTAGTGTATACTTTAAATTTGGTAAGTACTTTTTAAAATTGCTGATTTATTGTAAACCTATTGTTTTTTTTTAAAAAAAGATATATGTTATTGTATCATAAATTCAACAGAATATATACACATACAGTGTGAGCAACATGGAAGAAAAAGTTAAATGCATTGTAGAAGCCAATATGTAGTTTAAGAAAATAGAAATAAAATGAATACAAATCTATCCATCTCATAACTCCCTTTCCAGGGAAACATCATTGTGCAAAATGAAGAAAAAGAATGAAGTAAGCATATATTCTTATTGTGATTAGTTTTTAATTTCTTCTTTTCTTTTTTTGCTGTTTTTAATTGTTGTGAGCTACCCAAAATCATATATGTGAAATGAGCAGCTATAAACATTTAATAAAATAAATACATAAATAAATGTAATTAAAGTCACGAAATAAGAGAAAAGGAAAGGGAATCTAAATCTACACATCTTGCTTTTATCACTACCAAAGACATTTTATCCATTGTTTTCTGTTTTGAAACTTCTCATCTTTCTCTTTTCAAGAATCTCAATTTTATATAGCTACAATATTGCCAGTTATCTTTCCTCTTGATCCCTTGATCCCATTTTCCCTTCTTTGGAGAAATAATAATTTCTTCCAAGAGATCATATATTTCTATCGTTCTACCCGCATTGGTACTGATTTCCCCATATTTAGTAAAACTTGTGTTTTGCCTACTTTTTGCCATTTATGTGTAACTTTTTTATTTATTTTTCTCATGCCTGTATTATTTTTATAAATAATTCAAGGCAGCAAACATACATGATACTCCTTCTCCCTCCTATTTTCCCCAAAACAATAACTTTGTGAGGTAGGTTGGACTAAAAGAAGGTGACTGTCCCAACGTCACCCCACAAGTTTTCATGCCTAAAATGGAACTAAAACTGCCGGGCTCCTGGTTCTAGCCTTAATCACTATAATTCCCTTGAATACTGATATATTAGTGTTGATATCTATACTAATTATTATATCACACACTATATCTAGCATTTTCACTGCAAATCATTATATTTTCAGCCAACAATGCAATATAATCTACCTACCAAATACAGTAGTGGCCCTAAATTGTGTAAACCTTTTGGGGAAAGTGTAGAGTAGAAATGCCACCTTTGGTTAAGTTTCTACCAATTTTTCTTCTAATTTCTTTATAACTGTAGCCCTGTTCACTTAATAATACTACTTTACATCACTTTCTGAGCGACCAGTCAATTCTTTGCACCATTACTTTCATTTTATTACATTTTACAAGCTCACTAAATGAAAGGGAAAAAAACCCCAACCAACTTCCTAGCGATCACATAACACACTGACAAATGTCTTCCTCTCACCTTGGATCCTAAAGTCTCAACTAATGGGCTAAAGGCAGATTTTGAGAGGAAGGGAAATACGATTATTAGATTTAACTATTGTTGGAAAATGATAAAAATAAGGGATTAATTGGCCTAATATTGAGGATTTAGATTTATAAGGAAAATGAAAATTAATTATTAGGGAATAGCTTCGAATTATTGTTTAGTCAGATAACACAGACAATGGATTTGACACAATGAAGGATACTCCATTAGTAAGTAGTAATGTACTAGGATGAGAAATAGAAAATGTCTATAAAATAAAATAAGAATATATTCAAGTAAATAATAGGTGTATCTTAGATATTATAATTTTATATAGTGAAATAAAGGAAATTTGGGTTACTCGAAATTTAAATACTTAAAGGTTAAATTGGAATATTGTAATTAAAAATTACAATAAATTTTTACCTAATAAATTGGGTAAAATTTAAATACAGGATATGTATAAGCAAAAATATAATGATAAATGTTTTAACTGAACTTGTTATAATTAGAAATTTACTAGTTTAAATATGATATAGTAAATATTAAGGGAAATAGAGAAGGAATTTTTTGATGATGTAACCTAAAATATGTACTAAAGATTTTGTTATTGTACTATTGACTACCCAATCACCACGCTGTTTTCCAAATACTCAAATGTAAAACTGGAAAACCAATAAAAACCTGTTATTAAAAAAATGTCTTCCTCTCAGCTTCAATACATGACATCAATAACTGAATCCTACTGTGATCTGATTGGCTCATTGCTAAAACAAGATGACACCTGATTGACTCTCTAAACACTCATGCTCATTGGCTACAGTCAGATGAAGGAAAGCTACCTGATATCAACCTAAGCAAGTTGTGCTTCCTTTTTCTGGTTATTTGGCTATAACTTTTCATAGAATAAAATACAGATAATTGAACAAACTTTGTTGCATTACATTCTTGATTAAATTATCTTTCCATGTATATATAATTTAATAGTACTACTCCTCAAAAAAAGTGGTGTTATCAAACCTCAAAAATAGTTTTCCCAAAAGGTTTCCACAATTTTGGCCGTTACTGTATATGCACATTCACACCTATAACTAACATATTTCCCAAATCAACTCAAGTATTATCCGTAAACATGTCATCAACAAAGTAGGCCTCATACATCTTTGTCTTACTATATTATTTTATGTTAAATCATTCACAATTATTTTCATTTATCAAACATGCTAGTCATCAAGGCTATTATATAGTAACCTTACCACAACAAGGAATCAATTTCAGTTCCATATGCAAGCAAAACATTCATTCAGGACCGTTTCTTGGCTAAAACTAACTACTGTAGGTACCAGCCTAGGGCTATCAAATTTAAAAAGTAGAACAATGAAAAGCAGTAATGTGCCTCCTACAGGATTAAATTTTACTTTTTCCCCCAATTTAAATAGGGAAAAAATATCCAGGACAATAAAATAAAAATTGCTTGGAGCTGAAAATCATATATGGAAAGCTTGTTTGAAACTCCTAACCAAATTCAAAGTTGCTGTCTGATATGAAGTCACAGTGCATTTGTTCATTCACCTATTTGCCCCTTTTCAACTGGAATTGGTCCAAATATCTATGTCCATTCAACAAGCTATTCAACAAGCTATTCTATATATGTTTTTGTTCATACTCGGCATCTTTCCCTTTGTAGAAAGGAACATAATAGCAAATTCAGATATCATAGCTACATTTTTTTTTCATAATAATTTTTTATTTTTCCAAACTCTCCCCATACATATACTGTACCGTGATATTTATCAGATGTTAACATACATTCTTTTTACATTCATATATAAGATACTTTTAATAAAATGAAATAAATACATGCACATGACTTTTGGTGTTGCTCGCCCATTTCCCCTTTCACTGTATCCACACTCCTTCTTTCTCCCTTTCTTTTCTTCCCTACTTCCCTTTTCTTCCTCTCCTCTTCTCTTTCCTTCATTGATTGCAAACGTAAATTGCAATCTAGGAAAATGTTAGAATACAAATGTTGGTTGCTAAGCAGCTTATATGTTTTGCTTAACATAGCTATGATGATGAGATATCATGGCTACATTAAGCAAAACATATAAGCTGCTTAGCAAACAACATTTGTATTTAACATTTTCCTAGTTTCATAATTTACATTTGCAATCAATGATTTTCAATATTGTCACCATATTTGTTACTTCTTTAATTATTTTTATAGACACAAACATTTGTTTTAAATTCAATTTTTGATATATCACCATCATTTTCATATATTTTTCTGAAATTTTCCCTATAGTATCCTCACTTTAATTTTATCTCAAATTATTATATTAGATTCATTTTTTATTCCATTTACTCTTCTGGAGTTTCCTATTATATAGCCATTTCCACCCATTAAAAATAATTTTTTATTTCTATCAAAATCACTCATCATTTTTTTTTGCCTCTTTTATCTTACTTTGGAAATATCTTTACCTCTTGTTATTTATACCGTGCCTTTCTCTATGTTTTTATTTTTTTTGCTGTCATCATTCTCATTTTGGTTCTCTAAAAAGAATCATAGTGCAGGTTAAAGGTCAGGTTTAAGAAAAATTCAGAACAGTTTTAGAGAAAAGTAATATGATGATCAGGATGCTAGAAACTAGAGAGGGATTTGACAACCTTCTTCAAATGTCTGAGAGGATGTCATAGAGAAGAAGATCAAAACCTCTATCATTCCAAAATGCAGGACATGGACTAATGGATTTAACTTTCAAGAAGACACATTCCAATTTAACATTAGGAAAACTTCATGCCAGTTAAAGAAGTGTAACAATGGAACCAAATGCCAGTTCTGAACTTCCATTTGCTGAATATATTTTAGACAGCAATTTGTTGGGGATGCTTGAATTTGGGTTCTTACTTAATGATCTAACCCTTCCATTTCTATTATACTAGGCAGACATCCTTTCCTCGACTAGATCTGAACGGTAATGTGAAATATAATAGAATCCTATTATAGTGCCATATTTGTGATAATTCAGTCACCATCTCTCCCTCTTTC
Source organism: Crotalus tigris (assembly GCF_016545835.1). Taxonomy (NCBI): domain Eukaryota; kingdom Metazoa; phylum Chordata; class Lepidosauria; order Squamata; family Viperidae; genus Crotalus; species Crotalus tigris. The sequence goes on from NW_024097515.1 coordinate 46,067, forward strand.
TCACTACATGCACATATATCTTGTTTTAGTTACTAAATGATCAATGTGTAAGTATAAAACCATACATCTATCAAGATTAAAAGTAACACTCAACAATGAATATATGGTTGAATTTATTATTGGTAATCTGTTTTTTAGTAGAACATCTAAGCAATTTTCATATATTGTTAAGTGGCTGAAACTATGGAACGTCTCTGCACACCTAGATAATTCTGATTTATGGCAATCCAGTTGTGGATGTATTACTAAGAAGACATCATTCATAAAAAGCAAGGATAACAATTATAATGAATAAAGCCATGTTATATTCTAAATAATATTTTCAAGGTTAATGTTTATCTGGGACTCTATTGAAATAAAATGAATGGAAAGTCTGGATTCCTATTTCCATACTTTTGAAACAAGCCTATTCCATTTCAAATTGCTGCTGACATCTCTATGCATTATTTTTACTAGTGAAACCATGGGTGTCAAGACCACTTCCACAATTTCCTCTAATTTTAAAAAATGTGTTTCTTTTTCTTTCCTTTCTCTTTCCCTTTTTATTTTCTTATGATTGGAATGGTTGTTTTTGGTATCTCTAAGTATTTTTTTTGGAACGGACTTTTTCTATTTAATTAATTTTTTTTTTTCCTTCTCCCTTCTTTTTATGGTAATGACCCTTTTTTGAAGGACTTTTTTCTGTTTAATTTCTTGCAATTTTTAAGAAGGAGTAAAGCTTTTTTTTAATTCTTTTTCTCTTCCTTTTTTTTCCCCCTTTTTTCTTTTTATTATAATGACCTTCTTTGGAGGGAGTTATGATTTTTGAAGGAATTTTTATAATTTTTTAAGAAGGGCTAAAGGTTTTTCTTTAAGATGGCTCCAAAGCGTCCAGGGATTTCTACAGCTTCTAAATCAACAGTTTCACCCTCTTCTGGGGGTCAGCTAATAACTATGAAGGATTTGCAAAACATGATGGGAGATGTTATAATTCAAATTAGGGCAGAAATGAAAAAGATTTTAGAGGAAAATAATAAGATCTTGAGACAAGATTTTGTTTTGGCTTTAGAAGGAGTTGCTTCTGTTCTTGAAAAGGTGAACTCCCATGTGGAAGAGGTAGCTGAAAAAGTGGACATAATGGAGGGGAAAATTGAAAGTATGGAAAAAGAAATGGAAAATGAGATTCTTATGCTTCAATATGGACAAATGGAATATGCCTTAAGAATCAGAGGCCTGGAAGAGTCTTTGCAAGGAGATTTGAAAGAGATGGTTGCAAAGGACTTTGCATTGATTTTGAATAAAGAAAAAGAGGGAATACTTAGTGAAATTGAAAAATTATTTAGGGTTAACTCTGTGGTGGCAGCACAGAAGAATCTGCCAAGAGATGTGGTAATTTACTTTGGTAAAAGATCTTTACGCAATGAAATTGTGCAAGCCTATTATAAGAAGAGATTTCAAATTGCTTCACAAGATGTTATAATTTTTAAGGAGATCCCATCTAAAATTTTAAGAAGAAGAAAGGAGTTTGCTTTTCTAGCAAATGAACTTAAAAAGAGAAAAATTCTATTCAGATGGGATGTTCCGACTGGAATGGTGGTGAACTACCTGGGGACATGTCATAGACTTAATACTGTTTCTCAAGCAAAAGATTTTTATACTTCGGTCCTGGGGGTATGTGCATCGCCATCTATTAGGTCTCAACAAGTCCAGATTGAGGAGCAGAAGACAACTTGTGTAGCACATAATTCCAAAGAAAAGCAGCAACAGAAGAAGGTTAAGGAAGTTTCATATTCAGTGGTCTCTGAATCTCTGGGAGATGTTGGACCTACAAAGTCTTTGGAGCAATCTTCAAGGGTGGAATTGCTGCCTGAAATGGAAATTGGGAAATCTCAGTTTGAGGGGTATCAACAAGAGAGGAACGGGCAGAGGATAACTTGTATAACTTACAATTGTAAAGATCAACACAAGGAGGAATTTAAGGAATCCTTACCTGTATTGGCTTCGGAAGTTAGACCTACAAAGTCTTTGGAGCAATCTTCAGAAATGGAAATTGGGAAATTTCAGCTTGAGGGGCACCGACAAGAGAGGAACGGGCAGAGGATAACTTGTACAACTTATAATTGTGAAGATCAACACAAGGAGGAATTCACTGAGGAAGTTTTACAGGTATCGGTCCTTGAGACTGGTGCAACATATAAATGTAAAGAAAAAGTAACATATAAATGTAAAGAGAAAGACCAACAGAAGAAGGAGGTTGAGGAAGTTTCACAGGTACTGATTCCTGAGCTTGGGGGTCAACCAGGACTTACAAACTCTTTGGAGCGATCTTCAAGGGCAGAATTCCACGCATTCTTTTCGATGCTTGCGGGCAAGAGAGACTGATATGGATTGTGCTTATAGTAGATGCAACTGGCTATTAGACAGAAGATTATGGATATTGAATGAAAATTTTAGATAAGAAGTTTGTGTTTATAGTGGATGTAACTGGTTATTGGACAGAAAATTATGGACATTGAATGAGAACTTTAGACAAGAAGTTTACTATTGAGATTGTCGGAGAAGTAAAACTTATATCGTTTTTGGAAAATGTCTTATGTAATGTCTAAACATGTGTTTTGGGATAATAATATATTTCAGCTTTAAGTTTTAAACCTTTAATGATAATATTGTTTAAACTTGTGTTTTGAAGGGATTATAATTTGTTTATTTCAGTGAGGGGATTCTAATAAATTTGTGTTTCGAAGGGAGTATAACTTGTTTAAGTTTCAAGTAATGCTTAAATTTGGTTTTTAAATATTATTATTAATATTTCTAAGAGAAAATAATTTGTTTAATTAAATGTCTAGATTTGTTTAGGAAAGAAAGTAATGTTTAAATCTGTGTTTTTGGAGGAAATCTATATAGAATGATGATTGTATTTAGACTTGTTTAGGATTTAAAAGTGTTTCAAGTTTTTAAATATTATTATTAATATTTTTAAGAGAAAATAATTTGTTTAGATTTGTTTAGGATTTTTAAGTTTTTTTTTTTTGGATAGGTGAGAAGATTATGAAGATTGAAGGAAATATGTATTTATTTTAAGTTTTCTAAGAGTATTTAGTTTTAATGGTATAACAAAGGTTTATATGTTTATTTTTTTGTATTAGGATAAAGAAAGAGGGAGAAATTAGATTTTATATTATAGGCATAGATATTCAAAGAAAGTAATGTTTAAATTTGCGTTTTTGGAGGGAGTTTATATAGAATGATGATTGTATTTAAATTTGTTTAGGTTTTAAAAGTGTTTTAAGTTTTTTTTCTTAATTAAGCCTGTACTTAGCTCTGGGAAGTTCAGGGGAGGGCTTGGGAGGTTGGGGAGGAGGGGGGTGAGGTAGGGTTGGGGGGGGTACAGGAAGGGGATTTGTTTTTGTAAAAATTTAAAAATTTTCAATAAAAAAAAAATGCAAAACATGTACACATTCCTATGAAAATGAAGCATATTTTTTCCTAAGGGCCCACTGGTGTTAAACAATGTAATAATTTACATAAATGTCACACATTTGAATAACTGGTGCAAATGAACATTTGCACGTATATGCTAGAAAATAAACACAGAAATAGAAAAGCATATTTTTATTATGATAATCTGATTCTCAGGAATCAGTTTGTCACCAATTATTAAACTCTGCTGTTTGCCTTACCAACCAACAGAAGTATTTAACAGCAGTTTTGAAATAAAAAATTATATATTATTTATTCAATACGTGCTTCAAAGATGCATTAATTTAAAACTGATGTTAGACTAAATCAGTTAAATGATGGTATGTATTCTCTTCAACCAACAACCTGCTTAAGTTTTTATAATTACTGTTTGAGCCATTTATTCATTCACTGATTTATTGAATTTCTGTTCCTCATATTCACTAAAGACTGGCACTCAAGATAGTTAAAAACAGAACTGTCAAATCTAGTGACATGAATCTGCAAACCTTCATTTCTAATAGGCATTACCCTACTTACAAACAGGTTATGTTCTAGAGGTATTCAGAAGTTCATAACAATTCTTAGTTTATATAAGAAGTAGTATTGCAGTAAAAACTGCTGGTAATGGCATTGGTTCATTCTTCAGAGTTGATTTAGCAAATTTCTTTACCTTCCTGAAAAGGCGGTCCAGTGAATTTTCTTCAAAGATGACACCATAGTAATGGATTGCATTGTAGACAGCTGCAGACACTGAAGTACTTAACTGTAAAGATGGAAAGGTTGGGGAATTCTGATCTATCAGTCAAATTTACAAATTGCCCGTCTCCTTCACAGAGGTCTCTGGGTGGTATATAAATCGGGTCCTCCCTGATCTGCCAGATCTCAACTTAATTATGGACCAGCTAAAATATACAGTAGCTGGTCAGGAACAGAAGTAGGGGGCTGGGTTGTCCAGTAAAGTGGGAAGAATGAGCCAGTTAACTGCCAGTTACTCCATAATATGACTCTTCCTTGAATCTATCAATTATTGTTCTGGCTATTTTTAAATACGTCTTTATCACTTTTGAGGGATAACACTGAATTTAATGTCTAAAATTAGTTTAACTGCCTCTCATGCAAAATTCTTGCACAAGTCCTGAATGTAATTTAAGAGGTGACTAAATGGTAGTTCTAGTCATCTGTCAAACCATACTTCGGAACCGACCCATGTTCAGGATAATGTTTGGTAGATATTTTCCTGCCAACTCATGATGTTTGTGAGAGAGGAGGAAAATAAAGACTATAAATAAGGACAATACTATGACCTGCATTCTGGCTATGCTCACCAGTGTAGACAGCAAACATTATGCTAGTTTAATTCTTTGCATTGGATGGAGTGAACAACTCATTAACCAACACATCAACCATGATGAAAAAAACTGTTTCAGGCAGCAGCAATAATATCCCTACAGAAACATTACTTTAGCATCAGACTGAGAAAGTTGCATTTTCATTTGTGCTTTCAAACAACCTGAGATATGCTTATAACTTTATGACTTTCCATATTCAGGCTCTGGTTTTCATAGGAATAAAAAAGTGTTGATTTTGGTAAGGAATAAGAAGTTTTCTGCTTATGATCCAATAGGCATAGAAACTTCACTGCATGAAAACCCAAAGGAAAAACCACTGGAAGTGATTATGACAACATACAGTATATAGTCCATTGTAGATGCATTTTCTACATATACAGTCAATGAATCTGAAATTTCATTCAAAATATATATTTTAAGAGATATGGTTTTGCAAATTATTCACTGGAAAATAATACCATTCAATACTATTTTGAAAAGTTGATACAATGGAAGTGTACCAATCTTTTTAAATATAGGTATCATCTATTGATTTTTTAAAAATCAATGTCTTGTATCATTAAAAGTATAAATTAAAAGTACAAATTAAAAGTATATATCAGACAAAATGTTCATTCATCTTTCATGTTTGGACTGCATTCATTTTTTAAAGCCATCTTTTATTTTGAACTGTAGCAAAGTAGGGTAAGATGTCTTTCCTAAAGTTGCACATTTTCAGAAATCACCAAGGCCAAGTTTCTGTTAATTAATAATTTAATATAATATTAACTTTCAGAAGTTTTCCTTTTGAAATATAGTTTTTTCTCAATATTGGGCCTATGTCAAAAATCAGATTTTAAAGTATAAACTTGGATATAAACGTATCACTTTTTTGGTTAAGGTAAAATATGGATAAGTATGAGAAAGACTTCATTTATCAGCATGTTCAATAAATGCATAACTAGCAATAGAGTTAAATAGATAATAGTATATACTTTAGGTCTCTTGAACACTATCTCAAACAAAAGTTACTTCAGATATATTTCATTCTATGGATTTGAGTTTGGAGGTGCATGTATGTTACAACTCTATAGATAGATTGAAGAGAATAGAGATTATTGTTGAGAAGGCAACTTTGTTGTAAGACAGCTTTGTTCAACTTTAAATATGGATAACTATAGATGGTAATAATTATGGCAATACATGATTAATGTCCAGATTTTGGATGAAGAGGAAGGGGCCAGCAGTACACGGTATTTCACTAATTTACTATGAGCCATGGTGGCACAGTAGTTAGAATGCAGAATTGCAGGCTAACTCTGCCACTGCCAGCACTTGATCCCAAGCGGCTCAAGGTTGTCTCAGCCTTCCATCCTTCCAAGGTTGGTAAAATGAAAACCCAGATTGTTGGGAGTGGATATTTTTAACTATCTCCATACCATAATCTAACATCCTGCCTTGGCACAAGAGCATTAATATCAATATTGCTTAGCCAAATCAATATTTTATTTGTTTATAAAAGTATTTTATTGGAATGGAATAATTTTTCCTGACATTCTCATATAATGCTCAAAAACTGAACAGACTTTCAAGAAAATTCTTTCTCAGCTAGTAAAAAAATATTGTGTTCTAGCAGCTGCTGACAGATGCATTATGTACGCCTATGAGTAATTTTCTTTAAGGTAGAAGGCTTTCTATAGGCCTATTGACATGGAAGTATTATTCAATCCCAGTGAATTGTTATAAATTGGTAGGAATATTTTTAGACATACAATGTTTACTTATTACATGTTGTATAAGAGAATAATAAGATTAAACATAACTTGCCACCGCAACAACAATTTTCATTCAAACCCAATACAAATCAAGGATTAGTGATAGAAGTACAACTTATGTTATATAATGGAATGCGAAATCACATGGTGTGCTTCTTTGTTACCAGAACTTTTGTATTAATCTGGCTTACTTTTCAAAGAATCTATAAGAAACAAAAACCCAAACAGATATATTGATCCTCATCAATTTTTCCTCTAAAGTTTTAAACAAAGCCTTTGTGTAGATTTGGCACCACAAATAATGACATTGACAGGTTATCTTAAACTAAAACATTCAGCTGGCTTCTTAAAAGAACGATTCTTTACAATCTAAACTATTTAATTGCACAGTATTGCGCTTTTTAAATACAATTTTTGCTTATAAGAATGGAAGAAAATATTCAGGCCCAAGCAAATAAAAAAAAGTAATAATACTAATGTTCAGCATTTTCTTCATCAGCTGTAATGTAAACGGTGGTCAAAGAAAGCTTCTTTGATTCTCTCCATGAAGTCTTGCCTATTCATTTTTCTTGCAGCTACAATAATACAAAGTGGCTGGCCCTTTGTAAGTAGGCAGTTTCACTTCTCCGTTGCTTAATTTTGTCTTTTTATCACTTACAAGAAAGTTGTTAAATACTGTCCGAGCATTATTATGAGATCCTTGAATTTCTTCCAAGGCATTTGACAAGTAAATATCTAAAGGTATCTTGATATCTTTAAAATATTATTCAGTACTTTTGTAATAATAACCTCTGAGGACACGATGGCTCAGTGGTTAAAGACTCTGAGCTTGTCAGCTGGACACTTGGTTGAGCTACCATTGCTTCCCCACATTCCTGCCCACCTAGCAATTCGAACACATGCAAATGCAAGTAGATAAATAGGTACCACTTTGATGGGAAGGTATCAGCATTCTGTGTGCCTCAGTATATAGTTATACTGGCCACACAATCAGAAAAATGTCTTCAGACAATGCAGGCTCCCTTGGCTAAGAAACAGAGGTGAGCATTGTCTTCTAGAGTTGGACACAACTGGACAGGGAAAAATTTTACCTTTACCTTTAATCTGGAATAGTTAGATATAACATCAATAATATTTCACATACTGGGGATAGAGAAAAGGAGGACAGATTAGCCTTTACTGGATTAGAGCATCTACTACCAGAAGGGATTGTGCTAACTGCATTAATTGTATTCTCTTCCAGACCTATGGGATGCCCGACCCTACACCCATATGTACGATCTGCTTAAGGTGCCTTTGTAATAAAACATTCACAGCAAGCTGAATTAGCTTGGAGTGGTTACAAGGGGAAGAATCACATCAGAACCAGTAGCCACCAAAACCTCATTGTTTATATTCATTGACACTATCTCAAAGACAGTGTATCTATCATGTTAACCTAGTAGGAAAGGATAAATAATAATGTCACTCAGATGAGTTTATCAAAAGCATTCCAGTGTCATGTTCTAATTTCCACTGTGCATGCCTTCTTCCTTTTTTTTAAGTAGCGTCTTTGAAATATAGTAGGCCAAAGGTACATGAGCTGTGGTTCTGTTTTTGCTCAGGGCTGCTCAGCAAGCTGTCAATGCTTTGCCCGTAAGCTCTGTGTACACTGCAGTTGTTTGCATGCTTAATAGATTTATATCTATCACTTTGTATCTTCAAAGTGATTTGGTTGCTTTAGGGTTTTGGCCAGATCAGGATGTGAAGAAAAAAAGGAAAAGATGTCATAAAAGCTGCAGGAGTTACCAAGCAAGGGGGCTGAGTGAGACTGCAGGTATATAGTTGTAATTGAATATTAAACATTAGTACAGAAAAGAAATTGAATTATTTTTCTTCAGTGGTATTCACTGTTATTTGTAATTCTAACCACATTTAATACCAGCTAATAAAAATTTCCTCATTTCTGTCATTATACTGTAGTCTTACTGACTGACACTAAGCAGGATTTAGAGGATACATGGGGTTTTCATAAAGATCCTTACTATGAACTTTGGTGTGACCTATCTGAACACATTCAAATGTATTATTTATCATCATAAGTAAATGTCAGATCAAACTGTTAGTCAGAAGGCAGTTCAAATAGTTGAAGTCAGTTGAATAGGCAGTAAGGTATCTAGAGGTTATTTTAGCTGAACAAAAATATCCAACTTACAGATTTCTCTTCTGTCAAAATATTTGCCTTGGGCAAGTCACTGTCTCAGAACTTAATAAAATGTGAGGAAAAAGTGAAGCTGAAGCAGTGAATAGGGGATAAAACTGAAATACATCAAAAACCCAGACAATGAATTTAAAACAACATTGTGGATGGCTTTCTGAGAAAGATATAAGAGACATGTATTCTGTAATCTTTCTGTTAGCTCAACAGATTTAGGAAGCCTGAGAGACCCTGGTGATTACTCAATTTGTTATCTTGTGAAAAAACTGAACTATTTCTCTAAGAAATGGACTATGAAAAATTGTTAATCTCTGGAAGTTAAGTCATAATTTACTAAAGACAGGCACTCTCCACATCTATTATTTGCAGGAACATCTAATTAACTTTTATTTTCTGTTAAGATTTAGAGAGGTTTTTTGTTTTTGTTTTTTAGAATGAAGATCACTGAATTATGACAAAGTGACTACTTCTAGTTTTTTTTTACTATTAAGCAATAAATGACAAAATCTAAAGCATTGTTTTGCCTTGGTGACATTATGCTTCTCATCCAAGAAGCTTCTTCAGTCCTGATTGTATTCTTTGGAAGACAGCAAAGTCCACATTCTGGACAGAAAGGACTGCTGGTTTGAAAGAGGGGTCAAAGAGGCTATCTACATTAAAATTGAACAGTTTTCTCTCAACAGAGGTGGAGGGATACAATGCCACATATCTCTTGCTTACAACACAGTCCAAAAAGGTTCCACAGCTATTTACACTATTCAGGTGACCCTGAGGCAGAGATACACCTCCAAGTGGCTTCAATGACTCTCAGAAAAAATGCTAATGACCAATGATTGCAAGGAATATAAATCCTTCCATTCCCCACCATTCAGTCAGAACTGAAGAAGCTTCTTGGATGAGAAACAAAATTTCTTCAAGGAAAAACAAAATCCAGTTGCCTCTTGAAAAAGTACTTTAGGATTTTTCTTTTATTGCTATATCTGTTTACCACTTAATATTAATAATTTACAATCCTAGTCATAAATGCATGTTATGATGAAATCCTGTAAACATTTCTTGGGAATGAATCTACTGAACTCAGTTCTATATACAAACATCCATAATCTTTTGGATTTACTATGGTTTCATAGAAGAAAGATAAATTATTAACAAATATGCAAACTACCTTTCCACATTCAGAGCATAATTTCTTATGAAATGAAAATGACTGAGATGAATTTATCCCAAGTATAAGAAGCTTTATTCTCTTTTTGGCAATTTCCATGGTTTGTTCTGACAGCCAGTTATTTTCTTCTGTTTCTCCATGGTTGGCAGTGTCTTTTCACATTTTATCCTTAACACCTTACATAAATTCACTTGACAGTTCTGCTTCATTGTCAATGAGATTCAGGACTTTAAAGTGATTCCTGTTGTTCTCTTTGAAAATGGCAGGTATATACTCAATATCATACCATAGAAACTGATTGACCTGGAATCCCACATAATAAACACCATTAATTACTATGAAATATCTTCAACTTTTTCTCAGTAGCATATTGAGTGCCATCAGAACTGATTGGCCCATTATCTAATACTATATACGCAATCATTTTATATTGTCTAGCCATGTGGTTTTCTTAGTAAAAATACATGAATAGTTTACCATTAATTTATCTCTCATGATACAAACTTATGCCTTTACCATTGTCATACTGTATCCAGCATCTTCCTAAATCACTTTCCCAAATAGGTGCCTACTTCTTTTGGATAGGCACCCTCTGGGAATGTATACTTTTAGCCTACACTCCCACTTACACTGACATTCTTTACTCATTCCTCCCAGGAACTCCTTCCCTCTCACACTATGATGAGGCAGCATTGTATTAAACCTATTTTACAGTTTAATGGGATGCTTTAATTCCTATTCTGTCCTGTGTTTAAATGTATATTTCTATAATTCAGAAGTTAAATACTTAACTCCCAACTTTATAAATCCATGATTATGCTGATCGCCAGCATCAAATTTGGATCTTGCCACTACTATAGGATAGAAATCCTTTTCTCCAGATTTCGACAATTAAACCTTTTTAAGTGCCTTTAAAAATAATATCTCAGACTTTTTTTAATGTAAAGTTTACCTCATAGGACTAAACTCTAATCTCTTCCAAAAACCTCAGTTTTAATACAGTGATTTACTGCCCAGTTGGGATTTTTGCTTATTAGCTGTGAGCAACATAAAAATGAAAGGACTATAGTTAATCCTATATATTATGGCTTTAAATGTGAATTTTAGTTGTTTTAGTTCCAGTGAATTTTAGTTTAGTTCCAGTAAAATTAGTTCTTTAAAAAGCTACTTCATGAGCTATTTAAAAAGAGAAATAACCATACTTAACATTTTTTCTAAGTTCAGAATGTCACCCAAGTACTAAATCATTAACTCTGTTCCTTCCTTCTCATGTTCAGTATGTTGTTTAAATGCTGAATTCATATCCACAACTGCTATTTTTGCATAAAAGGGATTCCAATTAAGTCTATGAGCTACATACATAAAAAATTCAATTTGTAAAATTGGTTACTTGGCTTCATTTTAAAAAAATAAGTCCTAGTGAAAAAATGATTTTGCAAGTCTCAAACATAATAACACTGCAGTAAAATAAGCATTTTTGAATAAAAACGGTGAGGGTGAAAGTCATAGGATGATTTGAAGTTTGTCGGGAATTATTAAATATGGCAAAATTATGCATACTTGTAAACATATATTAAATAGAAATCCATCCATGGTATTCTTTTAGTTATATACTGACATAGCAAAGTAAAAGTGCAAAACCTATTGCTGCCTGACTTCAAAAAGCTGGTGCCATGTTTATCCATTTCCAATTCCACGTAAATCTTATTGCATTCTTTGACCAAGTGACAAAATTAGTGGACCAGAGGAATGCTGTGGAATGCAATTTACTTGGACTTCAGTAAGGCATTTGACAAAGTAGACCACAACCTACTATTTGAGAAGATAGAAAAATGTGGGTTAGACAGCATCACCACCAGATGGATCCCTAGCTGTCTGACCGGCCGTACTCAGCATGTGGTCTTCAATGGAACCGCATCTACATGGAAGGAAGTGTGTAGTGGGGTGCCCCAGGGCTCTGTTCTGGGCCCAGTGCTCTTCAACATCTTCATCAACGATCTGGATGATAGATGGGGAACTCATCAAATTTGCAGACGACACCAACCTGGCAGGAATAGCCAACACTCCAGAAGACAGGCTTAGAATACAGGAGGATCTGGACAGTCTTGAACACTGGGCGCTATCTAACAAAATGAAATTCAATGGTGAAAAAAGTAAGGTTCTACATTTAGGCAAAAAAACCCAAATGTACAGGTATAGTATAGGGGGTACCTTGCTCAAGCTATTTTCCAAAGCGCCTGAAGGCAGGACAAGGAACAACGGGTGGAAACTAACCAAAGAGAGAAGCAACCTAGAACTAAGGAGAAACTTCCTGACAGTTAGAACAATTAACCAGTGGAACAACCTGCCTCCAGAAGCGGTGAAAGCACCAACACTGGAAGTTTTTAAGAAGAAACTGGACAGACATTTGTCCAAAATGGTGGGGTTTCCTGCCTGAGCAAGGGGTTGGACTAGATAACCTCCAAGTTCCCTTCCAACTTTATCATTATTATTATTAATAGGACAGCATCCTCAACTTCAGCCTAGGATGGAAGTGCTTAGAAGAATGTTTCTTAGCTATTACTTTATGTTAGCAATGGTGGTCATAGAGGTAATCTGGAAGAATGTGGTTCTAACAAACCAGAAAAGAGCTAGAGAGAGAAGAGGGGACAAATAAATTGGATTTCTCAGATAAGCATTTCCTGGAGTTCAGGACAGGAATTACTTCTTAAAGTTTTGGGAGTTGGAGCTAATTAGTTTATTGTCTTCAGTTGATTGGTTTAAGAGAATATTCCCACAGTAGAAAACACTACTTTAGTCCAAGTTCATTTTCATTAATTTAGAAGTATTGTATGGCTTGCTCAGAGGAAGATTCCACTTAATCTATGATTGTTTTATAGTTACAACAATAACCATTATTGTCAGAAGCATTATTGAATTTTTATGTCCTTAAAAATGCTCATAAATATAAACAATAAAATATTTCAAGCTTACCTCTATCCTCTGGAAAACTGGTGTTTCTATCTTGGCATACTCCATGATAAAGAGAGTAAGTGATGAGATATCAGTGATGAAAGATGTATTGTCTAAGACAGGCCACATAGCACACAGATAGTGCACCTCATTGGTATTTCTGCATTTCCATTCCTTCATATTCATCACATGAAAGACAGCTTGTTTCAGTGAGAACCAGATAAAGTCGAAGCTGCTTCCATTGAGCAGAAAGGTTTAGAAAGCTAAGGCTCACTCAGTTAAGTAGATTTTACTATCAGGATGATTCATACAAGATTATGCTTTTCAATTAATTAAGTCCCTAAATATAAATAATGATACTGAAAGTATGTATTTTATTTTAGAATTTGGCTAACAGGGGTCTTTAGGGTGAGATGACCGCTCACAGAAATAACTGAGAAGAGTAGCTCCCTTAAACAAACAAACAAAAAAAAATGAAAATATACCAGTCTATTACTTATGAAAGGTAAAGATGCTGTCAGTTTTGTTTTTACTTTTCAAAAATCAGAGCTCTTGCAGATTTTTACACCTTTGAGTGTTGCTGGTCTGATACTTATGCTTGCTACTCAAAGCTGCTTGTCCCAGCTGATGATATTTGCAGCAGAGAGAATCAGAATTCTCCAAGGGTCCTTTGAATAATTAGCTGCTGTCTTCCATGGGAAGTACGAGTACTGCAATAATAACCTTTTCAAATTACCCAGTTCATTTTCAGAAAGAGTGCATGGTTTGTATCATTGAGAATGAATTTCAGAAACTGTTCCTTTTCCCACTTCTGCATGATAATCTCTCCATTTTGAAATGATAATTTGGGCAGCATGCAAAAATAGATTCTTTCTAGACCAAGAAGATGCAATGTCATTCAATATGGATTATTTAGTGGCAAAGAGTAAAAGCAGAGCAGCTGACACTTGGTGACCCCGGATTCCCTTTGCCTTCCCAGGATCCTAGTAAGAATTTCACGAAACCTCATGGCTCCAATAGGAATCACAGCAGAAAGGAATGGGAAAAGAGAGAACAAATGGACAAAGAGCTGTTGTACTACTATATGTTATCATTTCTTCTCTATTGTTGCTGCTCCCCAGTTAGCCACTACCTCAATAGCCCATGGTCATCAGTCATATCACTTAAAAGCAGAGTGTAGCATGTTCAGTTCCTGTTTGGCCTTTTGTCCCTACCACAGAAACTGCTTTTTATATTCTGCAGAAGGAATAGGAATAGGAATAGGAACAGGAATAGAATATAGAATAGAATAGAATAGAATAGAATAGAATAGAATAGAATAGAATAGAATAGAATAGAATAGAATAGAATAGAATGGAATGGAATAGAATAGAATAGAATAGAACAGAATTCTTTATTGACCAAGTGTAATCGGACACACAAGGAATTTGTCTCCAATGCATAAACTCACAGTGTACATATAAACAGCAGGTAATATGTCATAGGTCATAATCATAGTTACACTAATTAATCATAAGTTACAAACAACAATTGACAAATCATAAGAAACCAATAGGAGACATGAGAAACATGAGAAAAGAGAAATGTAACAGTGCATCGGGAATTAAGTGTTCAACAGAGTGATGGATTGGGGGGAAAAAAACTATGTCTGGTTATTTTGGCATGCAATGCTCTATAGTGGCATCCTGAGGAGAAGTTGAAATGGATTGTGTCTACTTTGTGAGGGGGCTGTAGATATTTTCTCAACTCTTTTTCTGGTTCATGCAGTATACAGGTACTCAACGGAAGGCAGGCTGGTTGCAATTGTTTTTTCTGCATTCCTAACTATCTGTTGAAGTCTGAATAATCTGATCTTAGTATTTCTTCAGATCATTGATAATTCTCTCTTGTGTGAAGAGGATACCACTTTGGATCCATAAGAATCCACTTGTACAGCATAAATTTGCTGTAGGTGTAGAAAAAGTGGTTAAAGTGCTGAGCTAGAAACTGGGAGAGTATTTAGTTATCCCTTGGGCATGAAAATCAGCTGGATGACTCTGGGCTAGTGAATTTTTCTTAGCTCAACCCCACCAGTGACCTACCTTTTCAAAAATAATATCTGATAAATTCCCAGATAAGTTATAGTAAGGATATGGAACTTCATTATCATTCAAATACTGCAGGATTTCATTCCAATTTCTTAGCCTAAACAATTTAATAAGAATGAATGAATGAATGATGAAAGAGTAATAAAATCAGCCATGCTTATTATCAAGTAAATAATAACTATCATCCATTTTAAAAAAATACAGATACACACAAAAACATACTTCTCATAAATTGATGATATTTAAATCTTCACATAATATTGGCAACACAGTTGAGAAATAAATCAATAGAACTCAACTGGTTGTTCTAGAACAGGGGTGTTAAACTGCCGGTCCGTGGGCTGGATGTGTCATGCCAAAACCGCACCTACCCCATTGCCGGCAATGGAGAAAAAGTTGTGATACGTCTTGACACGTCACATGATGTTGCGAGTTTGACACCTCTGTTCTAGAGTTAAGGCATAAGTAAAGTGAGACAAGTTGCTTCATAACACTTCGTAGAGCTTTTCTTATGGGCATTTCATACGGGACCACAGAAAGAATTTGTTTAAAGATGAACTGTTCTTTTTAGAAATGTACAGCAACTTTTAGGGAAGCATTCATGAGCTGTGTGTAAATTACTAGCTCTGAATATGCTTCTTTGCAGGATTCAAGCAGACACTGTAGGAGAACAGCTGTATTAACCTGTGGTAGCCAGAAATCAGGAGTCTTATAGCACCTTTTATGACTAACATATACATTATCATCAGTTTAATCACTCCATGCATCTGATGAAGTGAGCTTATAGGTCACAAAAACGTATGTCTTTTAATGAAGTGTGTTAGAAAATATGTTCTCTGCCTCCTAGTGCAGAACACAAGGACACATTGATTTGATTGCGTTTAAAGTTATTCTTGCATCTATGCGATACATGTTTCTATGGTTATTGGTTTCTACAACCAAAAGGAAAGTTAAGCTGCTGTGTGTTCAAACCTAGAGTCTTAATATTTTTCTTATTAGATTGGGACTGGGGTGGGCAATAACCCCATAGAGCAGGGCTGTCAAACTGGCAGCTTGTGGGCCGGATACATCATGTGCAGGCCAAGCCCACCCCAGCTCTGCAAAGGCAAAAAACATTGCAATACGTCAAGATACATCACTGGACACGATTGAGTTTGACACCTGTGCCTTTGAGCAGGGACCTGCAGCCAGCTATGCTGGGAATTCTGGGGAGCTGAAGTCCAGAAATCTTAAAGTTGTTAAGGTTGCAGACCCCTGCCTTAGAGATTGCCTTGCCGCTTGGGGAAACTTGGCAACAAACTTTAAGTCAATTGCATGAGAGCAGAGAGTGCCTAGTTCTCCATTTCAGAACAGATTCTGTATAAATATAAAATGGGATCTAACTTTGGAACAGAAAGTTTTAAACTTGGAATGTCCTGATTTTATTACCTATGTTTTTTTTTCGTTACACTTATTTTATAAAAAATTTTTAATTCTTCCATTTGCCTTAGTAAGAATAAATGAAATGAATGAATGATGAAAGAGTAATAAAATCAATTTTTGCTTCTTATTTAAGCTATGCATACTATGAAACAGGTTTTTTTGTTTTAATTTTTTTATATTTAATAACTAAGGTTTATTTAAGAGAAGAACAGAATAGCAATGCCTTTAGTACCACAATGCTAACATTGTTATTAAAACTGGAGGGGGGGGGGGAATGGTGAAAGAAAAAAAGCCGAGTTACCCGAAGAATTTATCAAGCAAAGCTTGCTGAGAAAACTGATTTATTAATATCACATAAGAGTAGGTGCTAATTAGATGCTCTGAATCTCAGCAGGTTAATGAAGGGTACATAGCTCTGATTTGTGTTAATTACCCCCATTCAGTCCGCTAGAGAAATGCCCCCTAGAATAATTCCCTCAGAAGTGCTTCAGGTCTTAAATTGAATTATAATTTTAAATATGATGCATAGGGAGAAAATGATTTAGAGAAAATTCAAAGTGGGCTTTTCAGAGAATGCTTATTTTACAACATAAAAGGAACAACTTGAGGTATTGATTATGTGCTATCAAATCATTTTAAACTCCTAGAGACCATGTAGAAATATTTTCTCCATGAAAATCTACAAGTAGCCTTTGACTTAGAAGCAGTCATTTAATAATCATTCAAAGCTATGGCACATTTCTGGTGCTTGACAGTTGATTAACATTTACAACCAGTCACATGACTTTAATTTGTGATTGTAATGCTTTCTGGCAGAAAATGGTAAAAAAAAAAAACATTGGAAATGCTGGATTCACTTAACCAAATCAGGACCATGATGACTTGCTTTACAACCATTGCAAAAATTGTTATAAAATCAAGTCTGATAACATAGTTATTTCATTTATAATTGCAACAACTTACAGGCACAAATCCAGGCTCCATTAAGGTCATAGGTCAAAGACTACCTGTATTCCTAAATAGTTTGTTCAAGTTTCCCTTCTTTCTTTTCCTTTCTCCTTTCCCAGTATTAAAGCCTTTCCATAGAGCTGGTCTTTGCATAATATGTCCAAAGTAGAATAATTTGAACCAGGTCATTTGTGCCTCAAATGAAAACATTGGATTTATTCTTGGCCGTTCAAGTATTTCTAAGGAGTCTTCTTCAGTACAAAAGCATAGATACACAGTCCAAAACCTATATTTTAAGTTTTCATAAAAAGGAGACATTTGTAGCCGTTGCATCTTTAGCACAAATGTACCGTATTAGAGGAAGATTGGATTCAGAATGCACTTATTCTAAACGTTTGTACCTGATTATATTTCATAGTTAAAAAATAGATCTTACAACCTCACCTTTATGCAATAGTCCTAAGCAGAATTGAGATAAACTGAGCTTAATAAAATAAATCAATTTTTACTTGGATCCAGTATCCTATTTTGATGTTCTTACTTTTGAAATACTGCAATTTATATTTACATTGGTTGTAAATATTGGAACTAAATTTGATACAAGATAGGCAGCTATATAAATGTTTTAACTAAATGAATAAATATGAAGTATAACATTTTGTTTATTAAAAGTTTGGATTGGGAAAATTATAATCACTCAAATGTTACCAAACTCCAGTTCTCAGGCCACATGACAATGGATGTTGTAAACTATAGTTCAACAACATGGAGGGTTACCCTTTCTCCCATCTCTGATATATATTCCAGTTGTATGTGACCACCCGAGATCTCTGAAAGTAATTGCAATCAAATCTTATAGCTTACTATGAGGCCTTAAGTAAATAAGTATAGCATAAGTATAGCATATTGTGCTATACTTCTTTTCTAGCTTCCTTTTATGCATTTTATGATATTTTAACAGAAACAGGTCCCCAACTACACCTCCACATTATTTGCATAAACATGAAAACATGGGAAGCTTTCCAGGAAAAAAAGAGTGGCAATTTTATATAGTTGTTTATAAGAAAATAATGGTTCAACTGTGATCATGCCTGATCTGGATATGTCTATCATTTCTTCATTTGGGAGATAAATATTCAGTCTGCCTCTGCTGAGTCCCTCACTAATTAAAGCTACATCTGTTAAAGCCTGCAGTGAAGGGGTTTGGTTAATTGTGTGCACAAGGAACTGTGTACGTTTCATTATGTTTAGTAGATTGTAATAAACAACTTAGTGCCTTGAATTGAATTGAATTGACATACACTAGTTAGCAAAAAAAAAAAAAAAAAAGAAAGACTGAACAAGATAGGACAAATAAAGCCATGCACTAAAGAATACCACAACATTGAGTTTTGTTCAACTAGGCTTGTCACTTAAACATATCTGTGCATGTGCAGAGGCCTCTCAGCTCACTAAAACGGCTTAAATACAATAAAAATTAACATGAGGTCTGAAACCAGAAAACTGGATAGGAGACCAGATTCTAAAGAAAACACTGCACCTATCCTTAATACCCAAGACTCAGAAATTTTTAGAAAGAGCCTATCAGGATGAAGCAACTTATCTGAGCCTTGTCTTTTAACCTACGGCTACTAAAGAATATGAGGGTATATTTTTTCCTAAGCTTGACAGTGAGATGGAAGATATATGAATTTAATAAATATAAATAGAGTTTAGTCGTCATGCTGAGGTGATGAGGACCAAGATCAACTAGTCCTGACTCCCAACTCCATAAGAGAGAACTCTAGGATTAAATCAAAGCTACTGACCCTCATGAAAAACTATTAGCTATAAATCAG